>NW_028261394.1:44533205-44543205 GCF_051295495.1 Thamnophis sirtalis
TTACTTTCCCACCAAAGATGGTCCCTATTTTTCTACTTGCATTTTTTATATGCTTTCGAACTGCTAGGTTGGCAGAAACTGGAACAAGTAATGGGAGCTCACTCCGTTATGCGGCATTAGATATTTGAACCGCCGAACCGCTGATCTTTCTGATTGACAAGCTCAGCGTCTTAGCCACTGAGCCACCACCGGGCCCTGTTCTACATGGCTGTAGAACAGCAATTATCTGGATTGCTTCACTCGGGAACTGGCAAAAAGGGTGGCCGACTTCAATAAAAATAACATCCAGGGAAGGAGAAGCTGAAGCACGTTGCACGCAAAATTATCTCTGAAGATCCAAGCTGGGAAGAACTAGCACCAGGCGAATGCAAACCCAGATAGTCCTTGGTCTACGGCAACCTACAAATGAGCCCCCCATTTCTGTGGTAGAGTGAGACGTTGGTTAGGTGAGCATTGCCCCATGTTACAACTTTTCTCGCCACCGTTGATAAGGCAGTTGCTGCAGTTGATAAATTAGTAACCCAGTGGATCAACAGTTGGAATGCTCAACTATTTCCAGTAGGCCCATTTAGGATGTGTGTTGTGTGTTTGTGTGTTTGTGTGTGTCTGTGTATGTATTCCAGCATAACTCTTGAACACCTCAAGCAATTTCAACCAAACTTGATACGCAGATGACGTACACTCTGGAAAAAAAATACTGTGGAGGTAAGACGTCTCTAACACCCCTCGGGGTATACGTTCTGTTAAGATGCAGCCTGTTGTGCCTTCAAATGGCTTCTACTGTACAGCCATAAAACGGCTTCTACTGTACAGCACAGTGGAGTTGCCATGCTAAAGGGCTTCACAATGCTCCACAGGGGGGTCTCTCTCTGGTAAGGGGGAAAATCCAACATTAGGAATTACGTTTGGTAATTTGGCAGCTGAAAATGGAGCCTGTTTTCGCCTGGCGGAGTGCTCAGGCCACCAGAAGCGCCCCCCCCCGACATGAGTGGCATCGAGCTGGCCACGCCCACTCTGGCTACGTTCCACCACGGCCCCCTGAGGTCAAATGCAACCCTGATGTGGCCCCCTCCATGAAATCTCCCCCTGTGTTAGGAGAAAGCATAGCCGGATACCTTCCCCACTACAAGCCCTGAGTTTGCATTAGATATGCTGTCCCTTATATCAGTAACAAACAAGCATTGATTTTATGGTAAAGTGACTTTGGGATGGGAATGAGTAACTCCGGGCAGTGATATCACTGTATTACATGGAAATGGCCCAGGTAACAAGATGATCATTGATTCAGCATTATGTTTGATCAATAATGAAATAAGTAACTTCAGGGCCAAATTAAAATGCAAGCTAGCTTAACGCAGCCAGCTTCTGGGCTAAGTGACAAAGTTAATTCAGTAGGGAAATAGCAACATTTGCATTAAGAGTTCGCATCTGTTGTCAAGAGGTGGGGGGGGCAGGGGGGAAAGAGCTTGGAGCGGTGTGTGTTTGTGTGTGCGCACGGGGAGGTGGGGGGAGGGCAGGAGGAAGGCTTGGATGCTTGTTCAGATTAAACAGAATTACTTCAAAGCATTGATGGTTGTTCTACACTAGCACTTAGACTTATATACCGCTTCACAGCGCTTTTATAGTCCTCTCTAAGTGGTTTACAGTGTCAGCATATCGCCCCCAACAACAATCCGGGTCCTCATTTTACCCACCTCGGAAGGATGGAAGGCTGAGTCAACCCTGAGCCGGTGAGATTCGAACTGCCGAATTGCAGAACTGCAGTCAGCTGAAGTAGCCTGCAGTACTGCACTCTAACCATTGCGTCACCTCCGCTCTATAGGGCAGTGATGGTTAACCTTTTTGTCGTCACGTGCCGAAAGTGTACAATGTGTGTGCAACCATCCCTCCACCCCCCTGTGCATGCATGTATAACCCCTGTCAGTGGTGGGTCCCGGATTCCATTGCAACTGGTACGGTTCTGTTCTATTCTATTCTATTCTATTCTATTCTATTCTATTCTATTCTATTCTATTCTATTCTATTCTATTCTATTCTATTCTATTCTATTCTATTCTATTCTACTCTACTCTACTCTACTCTACTCTACTCTACTCTATTCATTTATTATTCTGTTCTGTTCTGTTCTATTCTATTCTATTCTATTCTATTCTACTCTTTTATTATTCTACTCTACTCTACTCTACTATTCATTTATTATTCTATTCTTTTCTACTCTATCAATTTATTATTCTATTCTACTCTACTCTACTCTACTCTATACTCTATACTCTATACTCTATACTCTATACTCTATACTCTATACTCTATACTCTATACTCTATACTCTATACTCTATACTCTATACTCTATACTCTATACTCTATACTCTATACTCTATACTCTATACTCTATACTCTATACTCTACTCTATACTCTATACTCTATACTCTATACTCTATACTCTATACTCTATTCATTTATTATTCTATTCTACTCTACTCTACTCTACTCTACTCTACTCTACTCTACTCTATACTCTATTCATTTATTATTCTACTCTACTCTACTCATTTATTATTCTACTCTACTCTACTATTCATTTATTATTCTATTCTATTCTATTCTATTCTATTCTACTCTACTCTACTCTATTCTACTCTACTCTACTCTATTCACTTATTATTCTATCCTATTCTATTCTACTCTATTCATTTATTATTCTATTCTACTCTATATTCATTTATTATTCTATTCTATTCTATTCAAAATCCACTTATTGCATTCTTTGCGCAAGGCAATGATTCTGAAACATTGAGCAGCAAATGAGTTTTTGAGGAAGGACGGAGTCCGAGAAAGATCACTTCTGCTGATGATTTTGCCTCTCTTCTCTCTGCTATTTTCTCTGGGGCTAATTTTTACAGGATCCCTATCATTACAGAAAGTCTGATTCACATTGATTTCCAATAGGAAATTTCACCCTCCCACCAGAGAGAATAGCCAGGCTGCTGGAGAGGCCAGTGATTTACCAAGTGCAAAAACCTCGTTAGGGCAAAATGAAGACGGGGAAGGGAAGGGACTTTTGTTTTTTTGGTTAGTAAATGAACCGATCTCCCTTGTTTTCTCTCCACAGACAGACAGCAGGGAAAAAATAATAATTTTGTTTGTGTGTACCATCATCGACAAAGAAAGGAGCCTTTATCTTAAGTAACTGCAAAGCTCAGGGGCCTATGGAGAAACATCTGATGGGAAACCAGAGACGTTTTCCTTTCTTTTCCAGGCACTAAATTGTGGTTATTTCCTCTTTCTCCCTGTGGGGAAGGCTTCCTTCCTTCCTTCCTTCCTTCCTTCCTTCCTTCCTTCCTTCCTTCCTTCCTTCCTCCATGCATCTATCCATCCCTGCATCTATTAATCCATCCTTCCATCCTTCCATCCATCCATCCATCCATCCACCATCCATCCATCCCTTTCATCTCCCCTCCCTCCTTCCTTCCTTCCTTCCTTCCTTCCTTCCTTCCTTCCTTCCTTCCTTCCTTCCCTCCCTCCCTCCCTCCTTCCTTCCATCCTTCCTTCCTTCCTTCCCTCCCTCCCTCCCTCCCTCCCTCCTTCCTTCCTTCCTTCCTTCCTTCCTTCCTTCCTTCCTTCCTTCCTTCCTTCCTTCCTCCATGCATCTATCCATCCCTGCGTCTATTCATCCATCCCTGCATCTATTCATCCATCCTTCCTAAGAGCCGAGGTGGTGCAGTGGTTAGGGTGCAGTACTGCAGGCCACTTCAGCTGACTGCTATCTGCAGTTCAACGGTTCAAATCTCACCGGCTCAGGGTTGACTCAGCCTTCCATCCTTCCGAGGTGGGTAAAATGAGAACCCGGATTGTTGTTGGGGGCAATATGCTGACTCTGTAAACCGCTTAGAGAGGGCTGAAAGCCCTATGAAGCGGTATATAAGTCTAACTGCTATTGCTATTGCTATTCCTTCCTTCCATCCATCCATCTATCCACCATCCATCCATCCATCCATCCATCCATCCATCCATCCATCCATCCATCCATCCATCCATCCCTTTCATCTCCCCTCCCTCCCTCCCTCCCTCCCTCCTGGTTCCACCAGATGTCTTATGGGTTTCCAGCTTTTCTTCTGTCCTAGGCCTTCCTTGATCTAAGCCTCTAACCCTTGAACCTGGCTTCCTTAAGACCCTCGCCCAGACCCAACCAACCAACCCCCCTCCCCTTTCACTTCTTCCCAGATTCATATTGATCAGCTGGCTAACTTCATGCAAGGGTCCTGGTGGGTCCTGGTCTCCCCTGAGCCCCTTCCCCTTTTTACCACTCGCCCAGGGAGGGAGGCATGGAAATCTGCCCAGGTGGGAGGACGCCGCCCCCCCTCGCCCCCACGAGTGCCAGACACGCTTGGTTCCCTTTGGAAAGCGCGTTGATTTTTCGCCATTCAACCAAGACCTGCAAAGAGACGCGAGGCGAGCCGGGGCTGGGGAAGGAGGGTTGGTGCCAATTATGGGTCTTTTCTTAAGCAGGTCAAACGCCGTCGCTCCCAGCCACCGAGCCTCCCTTCCCTGGGCGGATGAGCCGCGGGACCAGGCGGGAACGCAAGGCGGGCAGGGCAGCGCGGATTTACTGCTTCTCAGACGGGGCTGCCGTGGGGAGAGCCAGGGGAAGCGGAGCCCCCGTCCGAGGAGCCTTCCCGGTTGGCTAGGCCAAGGGGCGAGGGGAGGGGGAGATGGTTGGCCCCCAGGGTAGGGCTGCGGAGGATGGACGCGGTTGTGCAGCTTCGGATGATGGGTCGCCATTTGATTTCTGCTGGCGTTTCTAGGATTGACGGTTAGGGAAAGCTTTGGAAGTTCCTCGGAAAACTAGGATGTTGAGGGTTACTATCAAGGCCTTCTTTCCTTCCTTCTTCCCTCCCTCCCTTCCTCCTTTACCTCCCTTCCTCCCTTCTTCCTTCCTTCCACCCTCCGTCCGTCCCTCTCTATCAACTCTTCTTCCGTCGCTAGCTCCCTCCCTCCCTTCCTCCTTTACCTTCCTTCTTTCCTCCCTCCCTCCCTCTCTATCAAGTTATTCCTTCCCTCCCTCCTTTCGTCCTTTACCTTCCTTCTTTCCTCCCTCCCTCTCTCTCTATCAAGTTATTCCTTCCTTCCCTGCCTTCCTCCTTTACCTTCCTTCTTTCCTCCCTCCCTTCCTCTCTATAAAGTTATTCTTTCCCTCCCTCCTTTCCTCCTTTACCTTCCTTCTTTCCTCCCTCCCTTCCTCTCTATAAAGTTATTCCTCCCTTCCCTCCCTTCCTCCTTTACCTTCCTTCCTCCCTCCCTTCCTCCTTTACCTTCCTTCCTTCTTCCTCCCTCCCTTCCTTCTTTCCTCCCTCCCTCTCTATCAAGTTATTCCTTCCTTCCCTCCCTTCCTCCTTTACTTTCTTTCCTCCTGCTCTCCATCCCTCCCTCTCTATCAAGCTTTTCCTTCCTTCCCTCCCTCCCTCCCTTCCTCCTTTACCTTCCTTCCTCCTTATCTCCATCCCTCCCTCTCTATCAAGCCTTTCCTTCCTTCTTTCCTTCCTCCTTTACCATCCTTCCCCCCTTCTTCCTCCCTCCCTATCAAGCTCTTCCTCCCTCCCTCCCTCTCTCTGTCCCTCCCTCTCTATCAAGCCCCTCCCTCCCCCCATCCTTTAAAAAAAGGGGGGTCTCCTTGCCTGGCTCTCATCCCAGCCAGCTCCCCCTCCTTCTCCACATGCTTAGGAAAGGTACCAAGTTCAGCTCGGTAAGAGCCTCATAAATCGAGACGTCCTTTGCTACCGCCTTTAATTAAATATTTTGGAAAGAAAACCCACGTGATGGATTGGTCTGCCGGATCGATGGGCGATCGATCCCTCCCTGCACTCTGCTGTCTGGCTAGCAGGAACACCATGGAAAAAGGGGGATTGGAGGAGGGAAGAGGAGAGGCTGTTCCTGGAGGAGAGGATACACAACCACAACACCCCCTGCTCAAGAGAGGGAGGGAGGGAGGGAGGGAAGAGAGAGAGAGAGAGAGAGAGAGAGAGAGAGAGAGAGAGAGAGAGAGAGAGAGAGAGAGAGAGAGAGAGAGAGAGAGAGAGAGAGAGAGAGAGAGAGAGAGAAATAATTCGCCACCCAGGTTTACCTTCTAAGTTGAGAGGCTGCCCATACCTTTTAAATAGGTAAAGAGAGGAATGGGGAAAATAATTTCCACCAGATCTCCCCTTCCCCCGTGTGAAGTGCTAATCAACTCAGTAAATCAACCTCGCTCTGATGATGTCACCTAGTTGGGTAATGCGACGTCTGCAAGCAAACCACCAAGGCCAGAGAGCAGCAAGGACCACGGACAGTTCAACCCTGAGTTACAAATATTCTCTTTGGTTGAGAGCTCAACAAAATGTCAGATGCTAGATTTAGGGATGTCTCCACCCCATGCTCCCTTGTCTCTCAAAGGGCCCCAGGTCTACACATGTCTTAATGTCACCAGTACATATTTTGACCCTGGATGTTTGGCCAAGAGCAAGTGGCATCATATGGGAGGTTCAAGGTTGGGAGAAGATGCCTTCTCCATTGGTTTCCATGGGAGATTTCACTCTGGAGTCACAACACAAGTCTAACATGCATAC
Organism: Thamnophis sirtalis; assembly: GCF_051295495.1. Classification (NCBI taxonomy): domain Eukaryota; kingdom Metazoa; phylum Chordata; class Lepidosauria; order Squamata; family Natricidae; genus Thamnophis; species Thamnophis sirtalis. Next base: position 44,539,808 of record NW_028261394.1, read on the forward strand.
TTTCTCTCGCTTTCATTCTCTCTCTCTGGCTCTCTCTTTCATTCTTTCTCTCTCTTTCTCTGTGTGTCTCATTCTTTCTCTTTCTCTCATTCTTTCATTCTTTCTCTCTTTTATTTCTCTCTCTCACTCTCTCTCTCTTTCATTCTTTCTCTCTCTTTCTCTGTGTCTCTCTCATTCTTTCTTTCATTCTTTCTCTCTTTCTCTGTGTGTCTCCCATTCTTTCATTCTTTCTCTCTTTCATTTTATTTTCTCTCTTTCTCTCTCTCTGTCTCCCTCTCTCTCTCTTTCATTCTTTCTCTGTTTCATTTTTCTTTCTCTCTTTCTCTCTCTCTGTCTCTCGCTCTTTCATTCTTTCTCTCTCTTTCTCTGTGTGTCTCTCATTCTTTCTTTCATTCTTTCTCTCTTTCTCTGTGTGTCTCTCATTCTTTCTCTCTTTCATTTTTTTTCTCTCTTTCTCTCTCTCTGTCTCCCTCTCTCTCTCTTTCATTCTTTCTCTCTTTCATTTTTCTTTCTGTCTTTCTCTCTCTCTGTCTCTCTTTCATTCTCTCTCTCTCTCTCTCTTTCTCTCTCTCTGTCTCTCTCTCTTTCATTCTTTCTCTTTCTCCCCCTCCCCATGAGTTGTTGAGTGAATGGCCTGTAAGTAAATAAGTGTAAGCTTGGGAATAAGAAGTTCTGAAGCCCGATGGAGAGTGTCTGCGAAGAGGCATTGCCATCAATCAAGCAAGCGTCCAGTTGAAGTAGCTATAATTTCATGGCAATAGCTTTATTATTTTGATATTTAACGTCAATGGCATCTCATATATCAAAAGGCCTGAAATGGCCCCCACTGACCTCAGAAGCCAAGTTGAGTGTGACTCCTTGGGGAATTCAATCACCTCTCCCCTTTGCCGTTAGATAATCAGCTCCTTAAAGGTTCATTCTGGAGACCTTCGATATGACCTGGATTAAGTGACACTATATGGAGGTGCTCTCCTTTCTTTCTTTCTTTCTTTCTTTCTTTCTTTCTTTCTTTCTTTCTTTCTTTCTTTCTTTCTTTCTTTCTTTCTTTCTTTCTTTCTTTCTTTCTTCCTTCCTTCCTTCCTTCCCTTCCTTCCCTCCCTCCCTTCCTTCCTTCCTTCCTTCCTTCTTTCTCTCATCTTCCTTCTCCCTTTGTCTCCTTCCTTCCTTCCATTTCCTTCCTCCCTCCCTTCCCTTCCTTCTTTCCCTCCCCCGCCTGTAAAAGCTGGAAAGCAGGTTAATGGGAAGGGGAGGGAATGGGGATTGTGCAGTAACCTCCCCCCAGGAGTGGGGAGGGAATGGGGATTGTGCAGTATCCTTCCCCTACCATGCCCACCAAGCCACAACCATCAAGCCACATCCATGGAAGTTGTAGTAAATCAGTAACGGAAAGCCGTAAATGTGTAATTTTAACTTTTAAAAAATGCTGAATAAAAATGATATTTTTTTTAAAAAAAAAGAACATTAAAAAGGTAATTACAATTTCCTATTAAAAAAAGAAGAAGCGGTAGTTAAAAAGTTTTTGATTCCCCCCACTGGTCCAATTGGTGACCATTGAGATAGGCAACCACCAGCATGGCTAATGGATAGGGATGGAGGGATCTGTCTTTGTAATCATCCGGAGACCCACCTGATTCCTTACCCTGGATCAGTGGTGGGTTTAAAAAATTGTTTGGAACCTACTCTGTGGGTGTGGCCTCCTTTGTGGGAGTGGCTTGCCACCCATGTGACCAGATGGGAGTGGCTTGCTGCCCATGTGACCAGATGGGAGTGGCTTGCCGCCCAGGTGACCGGATGGGAGTGGCTTGCCGCCCAGGTAACTGGATGGGAGTGGCTTGCCACCCATGTGACTGGATGGGAGTGGCTTGCTGCCCATGTGACCGGATGGGAGTGGCTTACCGCCCATGTGACCGCATATGAAATTATGAATTAGTACTTAGGTCGGTCCAAGTAGCTATTCAGAAGTTAGTGGTTAGAAGCAATCGTAAAGCAAGATATGGAATTAAAACCAGAAATATTTTGTTGGCTATTTGAAAGGGATTATAATATATATTTAATTTTACACATGTTAGCAGCTGCTGGAATTGTGTTTGCACAACAGTGGAAAAACAGAGATACGTAGATGAATAAATATTACAATGTGCAGGAATAAATAAATTGACAATTCAAATCAAGAAGGCTTTGAATACTTTTTCACGTGGGATTGGTTTTAGCAATTGCCAACTAACGGAAACAGAAATTAGAAATCCAAAAGTATGAAAGGAAACGCCAATTATGTAAGGAAAGGTCCCTAAAATGTATAAGGAAATATTAATAGATCATTATTAATGCGTAGATAACTGTGGGACATTACACCCCCTGGATCAACAAGGGAATTCCCTCTAGGAGTCACGGGCTCCCAAAATGTTCCCACCCAGTATACGTCTATTTTGGAAACAGAAAAGAGGGAGATGCCTGACACTCGGCCTTCCCCATCCCTTCTCTTACACAACCTCTTACCTTAGCAGGTGTGTGATACCAGCGTTGGGGTTGACCGGGCAATGAAGAGGGGGCAGATTTAAACAACTAAAAAGAAAAGGGAAAATCGTCCAATCGCCCAGCAACCACCGTTTTCTCGTTCACCTCCTCTCTTTGTTTTGTTCCCCCCCCTTTCCTCCCCCCGTTAAACAAGCAATCCCACCGTTCAAATCAATGTTGGCAGGGCAGCTAGGCTGCCACTAATCTTAGCATTACGCATCTCCAATCACACCTTGGCAGGTAATGGAGTTATTGAACTTCATAGTTCGGATTAGATCTTCTGCAAAGATCAATGTGCTTCTAAAATAGGATTGATAAACCCTTGATAAGGACGCCAAGCGCTGAAGCCACTCCGGCATTCCTCTCCAGGTGGCGGAGTCAAGCATGGAGGGCGGGGGGGCTGAAAGCCCAGGGGGCAAAGGCTAAGAGACTTTCAAGAGCCTTTTCAGAGAAAGGGAATATTCCTGATGGCTTCAACACCAAATCTCTTAAGCAGAGAATCGAGCTCGGGGCTCCTTGTTTCAATCGTAGAGAGCTAGGAGAGGACCTGGGTTACCAGGCCAGAAGGAAACGGGATGCCCACAGCCATGGAAACATGTCCTGGCCCCGGGGGTGGGCTCAGGGGTGAAATGCTACCGGTTCAGGCTGGTTCACCCAAACCGGTAGCAAAAAATACTAAAAGTTTTTTTAAAAACTCCACTCTGACAATCGCACATCGCACAGCTGAGCTTTGGAACTTAAAAAACAACAACTTGATGTTGTAATATAGTTCCTTGTGTAGGCGTAGCGGTCACCCATGGCCCAGTGGATAACGGGGCATGCAGAGCCACGCTGAACCACACAGGAGAAAACAAACTCCTAAAACGCCATAACATCCTGATAGT
>NW_028261394.1:44548205-44585705 GCF_051295495.1 Thamnophis sirtalis
ACTGGGATTCGAACCTGGGCTGTATTACATGTTAGGCAGTTGTGTGTTAACCACTGACACTAATTGACACTAATTACATATATGTATATGTATATGTATATGTATATGTATATGTATATGTATATGTATATGTATATGTATATGTATATGTATATGTATATGTATATGTATATGTATATGTATATGTATATGTATATGTATATGTATATGTATATAGATAGATAGATAGATAGATATAGAGAGGGCTGAAAGCCCTATGAAGCAGTATATAAGTCTAACTGCTATTGCTATATAGATATAGATATAGATATAGATATAGATATAGATATAGATATAGATATAGATATAGATATAGATATAGATATAGATATAGATATAGATATAGATATAGATATAGATATAGATATAGATATAGATATAGATATAGATATAGATATAGATATAGATACATAGACAAACACACACACACACAAACATATATATATACATACACACATACACACACACAAATAATAAAAATATGTAACCCCTCTAGGCGTTTAGCTCTTCGTGTGCCATCATTGGGGGGGGGGGGAGTGAATATGTTGCTTCATTGGATGGTAAAAAGCCAATCTGTGGGTGACAATTGGACGGCCATTATTCAACGTTTCCATCATGCATATTTAGGAGATGGTAATGAGGCCGTTGCATTGTTGCATGAAAATGTTCAATTCCCCACAGTTTTGATGGGAAGGAAGTGAAACCTATGAGGGAGGTAAGGGTCCGTCCGAGGTTTCAGCTGGTTCGCTTTCCCTCCCCCCCTCACTCCCCCCCCCTCCATCAGGAAAGGTTTATTCTTTTGAAAGGCTCCCAAGAAATCTGATAAAAATAATGGGAAAAAAAACCTCGCCATTATTCAAAACCTTATTGGCAGCCGCCACTGCTTAATGGCGGGCTGGCAAGACAGAATTTGTGGAATAATCCATTTCTGGTTTATGACTTACTACCGGGCAAGTTTTCAATTGCATTGGACATCCCTTGCAATTTCTCAGGAGCGATGGGAAAACGGAAAAAAAAAAGAGTACCGTTAAGGAAGAGAAACTACACCTGGCCTCCTTTCGCCGTCTGCTGCGTAAGGAGGAACGGTGGACGGGGACCTAATTTTGATTTCTGTTTTCAACTCTTTGCTATGGAAAAGAAATGACTTTTGACACTGTTTCTCTGCCGAAGGGGAAAGGGCCTGTTGGTGATAGACCCAGATTTGGGACTCCTCGTCCCGATAAAACCTCTTTTATTTAGGTTAAAGGGAATTCCAGCAAAATCCTGGCCAACAGGAGATTTCACAACTACAGACAACGAGGCTTGGAGACTTGAATCTTGGGAGTCCTAGTGGACAACCATTTAAGTATGAGCCAGCCGTGTGCAGCAGCTGCCAAAAAAGCCAACACAGTTCTAGGCTACATAAACAGAAGGATAGAATCAAGATCACGTGAAGTGTTAATACCACTTTATAATGCCTTGGGAAGGCCCCACTTGGAATACTGCATTCAGTTTTGGTCGCCACGATGTAGAAGATGTGGAGACTCTAGAAAGAGTGCAGAGAAGAGCAACAAAGATGATTAGGGGACTGGAGGCTAAAACATATGAAGAACGGTTGGGTATGTCTAGTTTGATGAAAAGAAGGACTAAGGGAGACATGACAGCAGTCTTCCAATATCTCAGGGGCTGCCCCAAAGAAGAGGGAGTCAAACTATTCTCCAAGGCACCTGAGGGTAGAACAAGAAGCAATGGGTGGAAACTAATCAAGGAGAGAAGCAACCTTGAGCTAAGGAACAATTTCCTGACAATTGGAACAATCAATGGAGCAGCTTGCCTCCAGAAGTTGTGAATGCCCCAACACTGGAAGTCTTTAAGAAGATGTTGGATAGCCATTTGTCTGAAACGGTGTAGGGTTTCCTGCCTAGGCAGGGGGTTGGACTAGAAGACCTCCAAGGTACCTTCCAACTCTGCTATTGTATTGTATTGTGTTACTTGCTAGGCCGATATCTTCCAGGCCTATATAAAAAGAGGAGCAGGTCGAAGAACACAAGGCAGATGAAGCAGAAGATGGAGAGAGAACATCACACTATAAAACTTCGATTAAAAATGATTGAGGCCACCAGAAAAACAAGAACCAGAACTTTAGATATCTCTCAACATCCGAAGCAGCAAAAGAAGAAGTCAAGAAGAAGACAAGACTTTTGGGACATTGGTTTTTTTGTTGTTGTTTACACAATACTTTCCCTTCTTCAATAGCCTCCCTAGCTGCTAATTCTTCCTGATCTGAAAACCTTCCTTTATTATAGCTTCCCTTTGTTGCTGTTGTTTTTAGTTTCAAAGTCATGTCTGACTCACCGCGACCCCATGGAACAACGTTCCTCCAGGCCTTCCTCTCCTCTACCGTCCTCTGGAGTCCATCTAAACTCATGCCTACTGCTTCGGTGACTCCATCCAGCCACCCTCATTCTCTGTCGTCCCCTTCTTCTTCTTTTGCCCTCCATCGTTCCTAGCATCAGGCTCTTCTCCACTGAGTCCTTCCTTCTCATTAGATGGCCAAAGTCTTGGAGTTTCATTACGTTCTCTTAGGCACGTGTTTTTCAAACTTGACAACTTGTAGATGAGATGACTTCAGCTCCCAACGTTCCCCATCCAGCATGCTGTCCACCCTTCTTAAAGTTGCCAAGTTTGAAACTGCTTTAGGAGCTCATTAAAGTGCAAAAAAACCCAGAAAAGCTTCTATCTGGCCATTGACAGAAGACGATGACAAGAAGGACTTCTTCAAGCATTAATCACCAAAATCTAGAATCAACCTTCTGTCCATGAACATTTGACAGAAATGTGTTTTTTTTCCCCTCTTTGGGAAAATAAACCAACCAATCCACTTAAAACCCACTTATTTCATCTCAAACAGATCTGCAAGTGGGGGAAAAAAAACCCATCTATAATCCTCAGTTTATTAATGACTGTGATTTGTAAACTATGAAGAACGCCAAGTTCTCTAGAGGTTCGAGGCAGCTGTTCCCAACCATCTTGGCATTTTCGGGCAAAGAGATTCATCTTCTATTTTTATCTGTATCTTTGTACCTTATCCCTATATTGAAATTCTGAAACGGTCCCAGAGAAAATTTTATGAAGGTTTTTTATCATCGCTTGAGCAAACTTGTTGCAAAGGGGGAAAAAAAAAAGAGTGAATGAAATAAAGAAAGGCAACTTCTGAGATTTCAAAGTTGATTTTCACCCAACGAATCATTTCTGAAGATCCTTTGAAATGTCTATCTTCTTTTTTTTTCTTTTTACAAATAATATCAGTGGGATCAAGATCATGCCAGGAAGTCAACCCTGCGACATTATTATTATAAAACACAAAGCAGCTGCCAGATGCGGAAAATGTGATATATCTATATATCTGTGCGTGTGTGTTTGTGTGTGTGCATGTGTGATTGGAGAACTAGATATATGAATTTGGGATTACCCAGTTAAATTGATTTAACCCCTATCGAATTTCTGCATGTCCTTTGTGCAATTATTAAAGGCATACCATTTCTACTGATAAAAATATCCCTCTTCCAACCATGGGACCAGCCTGGTCTTAATTTGATTGCTAAAATGTGAAATCTTCCAAGCCGTGTGTGAATGTAACAGTATAGTCTACGTCCCAGTAAGAATTGGATGGTCCAAAGGATTTTAAACTTGACTTCTGAAGGATTTGAGGTGTCATACTTGCATACCTGTCTACTTGCATTTTTTTTTGATGTGCTTCCGAACTGCTAGGTTGGCAGAAGCTGGGGCAAGTAACAGGAGCTCACCCCGTTACGGGGTGCTAGGGATTCGAACTGCTGAACTGCCAACCTTCTGGTTGACAAGCTCAGCATCTTAGCCATTGAGCCACCCACATCCCTTTGTTGCACAATTTAATAATGTATAATTTGGGGAGTGCCTTCTGCACTAGTTCGGTGCCATTGAGGAATGATGGTTGGGGAAAGGACTAAGTGGCAGAAACAAGGATGAAACTTTTTGCTCTTTCCATCCCAGGCGGAAGTGAATATCCTGACAGTTTGCTGTTTCTATAGAAGACTGATTAACTTCTCTCCCATCGCATGGTGTGAAATCTAGAATTTTTGACAATATGTTTGATGCCTTGTGTAAAATCCCATTTTAATCAATGGTGACAGTTTGACATTCCTCCAGCTGTTTATACGCAGCAGACAGTCAAATATCACAGTAGGCTATGGGTTGGCATGCTGGGGAGACATGCAAGCTTAAACAGCCCGCCCCCCCAACTCATTGGCTTACCATGGTTTTCAACAAATGTAGCAATGTAAGGAGGCAGGAGAGGAATATTTTCATACCAGCTTGTACCATCTGTGTGTTTGAGCCCTCTCTTGCCCAAAAAGAAGGGAAATCTCTTCTGTGAAACTGTATCCAGATGTGCCTCTTTAATATTATCATTATTTGCAGCCGGAGAGGATTTATATGATGTCCCTGCCCTCTCGCCAACCCCTTGTGGTTTCTCATGCAATAAATAACAATTAAATCTCATGTTTAAAATGCTCGGAAGAAATGGCATCCGTTTCAGCACAGGCAGGGTGAAAAAAGAGGGGGGAAAATAAGAACATGTAGACAGAGAGAGAGAGAGAGGGAGGGAGGGAGGGAGGGAGGGAAGGAAGGAAGGAAGGAAGGAAGGGAAGGGGAAGAAAGGAAGGAAAGGAAGGGAAGGGGAAGGAAGGAAGGAAGGAAGGAAAGAAAAGAAGGAAGGAAGGAGGGATGGACCCAGGAGAAAATATTTTATCTATTTTATCTAAGAGATGGAGTGGAAGGACATTAAATGATCTTGAATAGGATACTGAAGTTAACATAAGGAAAAAAATGGGATACGAATTCTGTTCCACCTGCCAGATTTCCAGGGTTATCCGAAATTTTACAGACTTCCCATTTAACCGGCTTCAGATCAAATTGCCGTCTAGCTGTTTCCCACGGCTGTTGAATCTGAACCAGTCATTATTGGGGCAGTTAAAGGGATGGGATTTCCCCCCCCCCCCATACTTCCCATCAGATGAGATCTGAGATGATTCCTGTCTTTAATGCACTGAGCTCATTGCACAATTGATGTAAAATCATCCCCATGGTACGTACATTTTTGCACTTTATAAGAGCCATTTTTTTTTAGTGGTCTAGTGCCCTAGTAACCAGGAGACAGTGAGTTCTAGTCCCTCCTCAGGCAGGAAAGCCAGTTGGTGACTTTGGACCAATCACCAGGAGACAGTGAGTTCTAGTCCCGCCTGAGGCATGACAGCCAACGATGCGTCTTTCAGCCAATCACCAGGAGTCAGTGAGTTTTAATCCCTCCTCAGGTGGGAAAACCAGTTGGTGACTTTGGACCAATCACTAGGAGACAGTGAGTTCTAGTCCCGCCTGACGCCTGACAGCCAACGATGCATTTTTCAGCCAATCACCGGGAGTCAGTGAGTTTTAGTCCTTCCTCAGGTAGGAAAGCCAGTTGGTGACTTTGGACCAATCACTAGGAGACAGTGAGTTCTAGTCCCGACTGAGGTATGAAAGCCAACTGTGTGTCTCTGAGCCAATCACCAGGAGATGGTGAGTTCTAGACCCAGCTTAGGCACAATACCCAGCTAGGTAGCTTTGGGGAAATTTCTCTCTCTCAGCCCAACCCACCTCACAGGATTGTTGTTGTTGTGGGGAAAATAGGAGAAGGAAAGAGTATTAGGTGTGTTCATCGCTTTAAGTTCCCTATAAAGCAATGAGGGTAAGGGGGAAAAAATCTAATTAATTAATGCATAATATCCAGGAATATTAAACATAGAGTCTCTCCATCTCAAGGCATTTCCCTGTAATAGCAATATAGCAATAGCAGTTAGACTTATATACCGCTTCATGGGGCTTTCAGCCCTCTCTAAGCGGTTTACAGAGTCAGCATATCGCCCCCAACAACAATCCGGGTCCTCATTTTACCCACCTCGGAAGGATGGAAGGCTGAGGCAACCTTGAGCCGGTGAGATTTGAACCGCCGAACTGTAGAACTGCAGTCAGCTGAAGTAGCCTGCAGTGCTGCATTTAACCACTGTGCCACCTTGGCTCTAATTTGCTTAATTTGGGCTTAACCTGCATGCAGCCAGGCACAACCACGTCTGATGGTGGAGAATCCAGTTTATTGTGGTTGATTCAGCCAAATTTAAACCATGATTAGATGATGGCGGCGCATGGATCTTTATGGAAGCACGATCGTTGGGAAGGCTGCTGAAACCGGCTGGAAATACTGATGCGTCCGTTTAAAACGAGCGAGAATGCTGAGATTCTTTTGCGCGAAAAGAAAATAACTGAGCTTTGGGGGGAAAAAAATGCTTTGAAAAAGCTCAGGAGGCTTTGCTAATAGATCTTCCCAGTGGACAGCGTTAGCAAGTTGATTTCAGTGATCCTTGGGAGCCCTCCGAGGAGAAGCCCTTCTCATCATAAAGTTTTTGATTTCGACCGGCTAACCCGTGTAATTTACACTTGAAAATTGAATTTTTTTCTCTCTTTTTCTTTTCTTCTCTAAACGGCAGGCGGATTATTCACAATCCTATACGGAACCTCCCAGAAGAATTACTAAAACGATTCCACTTGGGGGAGAAAAAAAAAAAGAAGATGAAAAGAGACAGAAGGGAGGACTTAGCCAGTTCGGCATAAATAACAATTTATACGCGTTGTGTATTTATAATGCCCTCGTAGCACAGGAAGTCCTCGACTTACAACACTTCGTTGAGCGATCGTTCGAAGTGACGACGGCGCTGGGAAAAGTGACTTAGTTAGGACCGTTTGTCAGACCTACGACCGTTGCCGCATCCCCAGGATCGTGCGATCAAAACATGCAGACCCTTGGCAATTGGTCCATACTGATGACTATTGCTATCAGGGGTGAAATGCTACCTGTTCGGATCCGTTCCCCCCGAACCATAGTAAAAAAATGCTACCGGTTCAGCCAAACAAGTATCTCCAACTCTCAGTTGTGACCCGCAATTTATATTCTTGCTAATCTAAATCATGTGGCACAGTGGCTTCCCCCCATCCCCCCCTCACTCTTCTACTTACCTTTCAGGCGCACTCGGTAGCAGGCTCCGCCCACCTGCCCAGACACCATCATGTTCATATTTACGCGACTCTGCGCATCGCACATGTGCGGAGGTGGCGCGTGTGATTAGATGGATAGATAGATAGATTTTTGTGTTGCATTTGTGCTGATAAATAAATAAAGGGAGACTAGTATAGATCTATTTCAAGCTATTTAGCTCTCATCAGCTAGCCATACCCTTACTGGGATTTGAACCTGGGCTGTTTTTACATGTTAGGCAGTTGTATTAACCTCTAAGCCACAAGCTCTCCTCCCTTACCAGTTGAGCCAAGGAATGCTCCCTCCCATATTTGGGCATACCAGGTGCTTTGACATAACACTTTATATCTATCTATCTATCTATCTATCTATCTATCTATCTATCTATCTATCTATCTATCTATCTATCTATCTATCTAGACAGATGATGGAAGCAGTTAGCTTCCTCCCATAATTGGGGTTTACCAGGGGTTGTGACTCTAAATATATACCTTCTTCCCTGGCTTTGCTGATAACGGATAAGAGCCTGTGGCCTAATGGCTAAGATGTCTGCCTAGTATGTAACATAGCCCAGGTTCAAATCCCAGTAAGGGTATGGCTAGCTGATGAGAGCTAAATAGCTTGAAATAGATCTATACTAGTCTCCCTTTATTTATTTATCAGCACAAGTTAAAAAAAAACACAAATATAACAAAGGCAACAGTAAAAATATTGGGTTTCTGTCATGATGGACTCTTGTGACGAGCCGATTGACAGATGATGGAAGCAGTTAGCTTCCTCCCATAATTGGGGTTTACCAAGGGTTGTGACTCTAAATATATACCTTCTTCCCTGGCTTTGCTGATAACGGATAAGATCCTGTGGCCTAATGGCTAAGATGTCTGCCTAGTATGTAACATAGCCCAGGTTCAAATCCCAGTAAGGGTATGGCTAGCTGATAAGAGCTAAATAGCTTGAAATAGATCTATACTAGTCTCCCTTTATTTATTTATCAGCACAAGTAAAAAAATAAAAAAACACACACACACATATATATATTATATGATTGATAGATAGAGATACACACACACACACACACACACATATATATATATCCTTTTATGGCACATTATGGTGGATGAAAATAAACCGCATCCCAGTAGATTATTGAAGAATTTCATTCTAATGAGGATGTACAGTGGCAATGCAAGGACAATAATTTATCCTGTTCCCTGTTTGGCAGTGTTCGCTGCCTAATGTGCTTGTTTGTCATCTCACAGGCTGGACTATGATAGCACCGATCAATACAACACAACCATTTTGGAACATCCATGGATGGGATGTCACAAAGGAAGATTGAAGGGGTGTCTGGATCTAATGTATGGTGCAACAAGGCCCATGGTCTTGCATTGTCTAAAAGCGATAGCATTTAGACTTATATACCGCTTCACAGTGCTTTTACAGCCCTCTCTAAGCAGTTTACAGAGTCAGCCTCTTGCCCCCAACAATCTGGGTCCTCATTTAACTTACCTCGGAAGGATGGAAGGCTGAGTCACTTGAGCCCAGTGAGATTCGAACTGCCAAATTGCAGTCAGCAGAAATAGCCTGCAGTACTGCACTCTAACCACTGCGCCACCTTCAGCATTTAGTCATGTCGGCCACATGAGCATGGAGACGTCTTCGGACAGTGCCGGCTCTCCAGCTTTGAAACAGAGATGAGCACCGCTCCCTAGAGTCGGGAACGACTAGCACAGATGCGCGAGGGGAACCTTTACCTTTTAAGTAGCTTACCTTGCTCTATCGAAGGGCAGCAGGAGTTCATCTGCGGCCGAGGCACGCCTGGTATGAAAACATCTGCCTCCATCGGTGATATCTCGATGGGATGGCTTCAGTGGGGAGGGAGGGATGAGAAGCCCCATTCAAGGGCTCCATAAATGCTTATAATTGCCGCATTAAACTCCAGTTTATTATTGTTATTATTATTATTTTTTCTCCGGGTGTAGGTACGCAGATGATATGAAACCTCACTTGCATTTACATACAAATTGAAGAATTTCCCCCCCTCCCCTTCCCCTCCTTCCCTCCCAACCGCCCTCCCCATCCCGCTTATTATTAATCAGCCCGGTAACAGCAATTCAATGGCAATACTCCATCAGGTTCTTAAATACAGTTGGTGACATTTTTACCGTACATTAGCATGATAGGCCAAGCCGAATATAATGTAGCAATGATTGCTTTCCCATTGAAAGCACAAACAGTTTCATTTTTCCTGTCATCTCAAATAAGTGTTAAAGAGGGCCCGGAGACTATTGTATACATTCCGAATGCTGGAGATTTCTAAACATTGATGGCCACATTAAATAACCATTAGTGGCTGGGCTGAGATCACTGTTGCATCCCTCGTATTCAGAATTTATTCTTTGATTTAAAGTGAAAGCAATCAGGCAGCTGTTTTCATAAAGGCCTGTTGGAAGCCCACCCTGTCTCTTCTATTTCCTCTCCTCCCTCGGAAGGGGAAAAAAAAACAATCCACAACAAAACGCATTACTGGCTATAATTTTATGACCGTTAAGATAACCGCCGTTAACAAGACACTTAATTAAAATGTACGATAAAATTAAAAAAAAAGGATTATCTCTTTTCCTGAACTCTTATCAAGCTTTCTTCTCCAATGCTCAGATTGGCTGTTTTGGGACTCATTTAAAGATGATTGCTACACACACAGAAACACACACACACACAGAAACACACAGAAACACACAGAAACACACACACACACACACACACTTACTTTTGCTGACAAAACTGGATTTCCCCCCAACTCTGCCAAGATCTTAAATGACCAGATAGAGAAGTGATCAGTCAAATTCTTTTGTCCCCCCCCCGCCCCAGTCTGATTTTAGCAATAGCAATAGCAGTTAGACTTATATACCGCTTCATAGGGCTTTCAGCCCTCTCTAAGCGGTTTACAGAGTCAGCATATCGCCCCCAACAACAATCCGGGTCCTCATTTTACCCACCTCGGAAGGATGGAAGGCTGAGTCAACCCTGAGCCGGTGAGATTTGAACAGCCGAACTGCAGAACTGCAGTCAGCTGAAGTAGCCTGCAGTGCTGCATTTAACCACTGCGCCACCTCGGCCTCGGATTTTCCCATTCGATATTTTCTGTACTTTGCATCTCCAGGGAAGGATGGTTGATAGTAAGGACTGCCATGGTTGTTATAAGCGAATCCCCTGCAGTTATTCAGTGAAACGTGCTTGTTAAATGAATGCTGCTTGTGTCCATGGACTTTTCTTGTTACAAACTGGTCGGGAAGCTTGCAAATGTTAGTCATATGATTCTGTGATGCCATAGCCATCATAAATACGTAACTTACCAAACATCCAAATTTGGGTGGTCATGTGAAGCCATGAAGGTTGCACATGTATGTTGTTGTTAGTTGCGAAGCCGTGTCCGACCCCTTCGTTACCCCATGGACAACGTTCCTCTAGGCCTTCCTGTCCTCTACCATCTCCAGCCACCTCATTCTTGGTCGTCCCCTCCTTCTTTTGCCCTCCATCGTTCCCAGCATGAGGCTCTTCTCCAGGGAGTCCTTCCTTCTCATCAGATGGCTAAAGTCTTTGAGTTTCCTCTTCAGGATCTGGCCTTCTAAAGAGCAGTCAGGGTTGATCTCCTCTAGGACTGACTGGTTGGATGGCCTTGCAGTCCAAGGGACTCATAGGAGTCTTCTCCAGCACCAGAGTTCAAAGGCCTCCATTCTTTGGCTTCCTTCCTTCTCATTAGGTGGCCAAAGTCTTTGAGTTTCCTCTTCAGGATCTGGCCTTCTAAAGAGCAGTCAGGGTTGATCTCCTCTAGGACTGACCGGTTGGATGGCCTTGCAGTCCAAGGGACTCAATGCAGGAGTCTTCTCCAGCACCAGCGTTCAAAGGCCTCCATTCTTTTGTTGCTCAGCCTTTCTTATGGTCCAACTTTCACAACCATCCGTTGCAACTGGGAGAACCATAGAGTGTAGATTGCTCAAAAGTTCCTCTTTTTCCAGGGCTGTAACTTTGAATGATCGCCAGATGAATTGTAATTCGAGAACTATCTGTATTGTTGAAGTTTGGAGACTGCCTGGAGAAAGTTTTAGCGGGCCTCCAATATGTTTTCATGTCATTCTATAGTTATCTGGTTTCGCTACTTTCCATTCCTAGATATATGCGCAAACAGAGTGCTCTCTCTTTGCAGCGAGATACGTCCTTTGTATTATCTGCCTGGAATGCAAAATTAGTCTTTAAATGCTGATTTCTGTGGCTGGCGGAGCCAAAGAGCGGACGTCTTTGCATTTTATGGCGTCCTTGTCGTGCATATGGTCAAAACTATCCAAGCACACTAGATTAATTCCAGCCTGGCTCTTCAACAGATAGGAAACTGTAGCGGGCTCCATAATTTGTGGGTCTCTTTCGGTGTCATGGATGAGACCCCTTCCTTCGAGAGCCAAGATATGCTTTGAAGCATGTTGGCTAAGGTGACCTTGACTCCGAAAAGTTCTACTCAAGGAACAGTTGTAAGTGGGGAAGTTGAGGGATGCATAGAATGTGTGAATATTGATCAGGTCAGTTTCTGATTGACGTGACAACAGTGCCATGCTATCTCAGGGGCTGCCACAAAGAAGAGGGAATCAAGCTATTCTCCAAAGCACCTAAGGCAGGACAAGAAGCAATGGGTGGAAACTAATCAAGGAGAGAAGCAACTTGAGAGACTGCCTCCTGCCAATTACCTCCTCCCGACCCATCAGATCGCATAGATTGGGCCTCCTCCGAGTTCCATCTGCCAGTCAGTGTCGACTGGCAACTACGCGGAGGAGAGCCTTTTCAGTAGCAGCTCCGACCCTTTGGAACGATCTCCCCATGGAGATTCGTACCCTCACCACCCTCCAGACCTTCCGCACAGCCCTCAAGACCTGGCTATCCCGTCAGGCCTGGGGATAAAGATCGTAATCCATCCCCGCCCGAATGATGAATGTTGCTTTATTCTTTTAATTATGTATTGTCCTATATGTCATTGTATGTATCCCCCTCCTACATAAGTTGTAAGCCGCCCTGAGTCCCCTCAGGGAAAAGGGCGGCCTATAAATAAACTTATACAATATACAATACAATACAATACAACTTAGAACTAGGAGGACATTTCCTGACAGTGAGAACATTCAATCAGTGGAATAACTTGCCTTCAGAAGTTGTAAATGCTCCAACACTGGAAGATGTTGGACAACCCTTTGTCTGAAGTGGTGTAGGGTTTCCTGCCTAAGCAGGGGGTTGGACTAGAAGATCTCCAAGGTCCCTTACAACTCTGTTATTCTATTCTATTCTTTTTTCCCCTTGGCGTCAACAAAGATACACTGTTTTTGGATTTTCCCGGCATTCTTTGATCTTTCTGGTCTGCAACTCTTGTAGATTTCCTTGGAGTCTCCATCCAGAGTTAAACCAGAGTTAAAGCAACCTAGAACTAATAGAGAGTTGGCCGTGGTGAGTTGACCATAGAGAGTTGGCCTCAGCGACTTGTCCCACTGTGAGTTGACCATGGGAAGTTGTTTCATTCCTGTTCTACCAGCAGGGTTTGAAAACAGCTGAAATTTCTGAATAAGGCAGCCCTGTGTAGGTAGGACCAGGGGTGAAATGCTACTGGTTCGCATCAGTTTGTGCGAACCGGTAGGAACGATTGTTGTTGGTTCTGTGAACCGGTAGCAAAAAACGAGATCAAAGATTGCACAGCTCAGCTGTCAGCCGCGTGATCATTGGAAGCTTCCCCCCCCCGCTTTTTAAAGCATTTTTTCCCTGCCTATTTGTCCAAAACGGCAGGAAAAAATGCTTTAAAAAGTGAAACAAAAGCTTCCATGACAATCAGCTGAGCCCTGCGATTGTGGGAACCTTCCCCCCCCCATTTTTTAAACATTTTTTTTACTATCTATTTGCCCGAACCTGTAGTAAAACAAAGGTGGGGAAAAAAGCTTCCTATGATCACATGGCACAGCTTTAAAAAGTGGAAAAAAAAACTTTAAAAAGTGTGTGTGGGGGGGGAAGCTTCCCACAATCGCACGGAACAGCTGAATATTTTTTTAAACTTCTTGAAGCATTTTTTACTACCGGTTTGGGCGAATAGGTAGTAAAAAATACTTTAAAACAGATTTTAAGCCAGAGATATTTTTATTGGGTATTCTACCAGAGAAATACAGTAAATTGTACAAATACGGTTATTATTGTACAAATAATAACAGCAGCTAGAATTGTATTTGCACAAAACTGGAAAGCAGACAAAATCCCATCGGAAGGGGAGGTAATAAAGAAGTTATTAGACTGTGCAGAAATGAATAGGTTGGCATTGAGAATAAAGGACAAGGAGGAATCAGTGTCCTACAGGACATGGGGTCGATTTTATGAGTGGCTTGAAAAAAGATATAAATAGAAAGGAAAAGGAACAAAACACGAAATAAATATCTCAGACGACACATGATTAAAATGCGGGAGGGGAAATAAGAAAATATCAAAATGTAAATGTACAGGCGGAAAAATGATATGAATTGACAAATGTTAAATAACAATTATAAGAATGCATATTTAAGAATGAGTTTGAAAGGAAAAATAAAAAAACTTCCCACACAGTCACATGATTCCCCCCTCCCCACCAAGCCATGCCCCATCAAGCCATGCCCAGAGAACCGGTGGCAAAAAAATTAACATCTCACCACTGGGTAGGACCGTATTCCTGTTCTTCAACCTGGAGGATAGGAGCGCATGAATAACCATGGGCTAGCTATCTCGCTGTGTAGGAAAGGTTATAGGCAGTGTTATCAGCCGAAGCAGATAAACACACATCTGGATATAGTGAGGCTCAGCAAAGGCATATCGGTGATCACCCCCTTCCTGCCCCCCAGCTGATACTTTAGGGTGACAGCAAAAAAAAAAACACCCCTTGCCTTGTCAGGAGTGAGTTTCAATTAATCACTTCTTCTGCCATCCGGCGCTATATCCAAGCATCATTTGAAACAGAGTTAGTTCAGCCTGAAGCCTCTGGAGGAGGGATGGGTTCCTGCCAGTTCTAACCTCTTCTATAGAAGAGGTTCCACAAATCTACAGTGCCATTTAGAACCAGTTCCAGATCCCTCCCACCGCCCGTCCGCACATCATCAAGATGAAGAGCGAGAGGAGGAATTCTGGGAGTTGAAGTCCACAAGTCTTAAAGCTGTCAAGTTTGCACACCCCTGGGTTTTTTTTCTAAAGGGTTAGGGGTGCGAGGGTCTTGTAACTTGACAGCTTTAAGACTTGCGTGCTTCAATGCCAGAGTTCCTGAGCCAACATGACTGGAGGAGGAATTCTGGGAGTTGAAGTCCACAAGTCTTAAAGCTGTCAAGTTTGAACACCCCTGTGTTTTTTTTTCTGAAGGGTTAGGGGTGCGAGGGTCTTGTAACTTGACCGCTTTAAGACTTGCGTGCTTCAAATGCCAGAGTTTCTGAGCCAACATTTTGGTTGCTAAGCAAGAGCGTTGTTAAGCGAGTTTCACCACATTTTACAAGTTGGCCATGGCCACCCAGTCACATGGCTGGCAAGACACTCCCACAAAGCAGGCCACACCTACAGAGGACGTTCTTAAAAAGTTTGGAACCCACCACTGCTCTGGAGGGAGAAAAACAGCCCAACGAGAAACCAAGAAGTCAATTCCCAAACTTCCGGTTTGCGTGTTAGGCCATTTTTCACTCTCCCCAGCCTCTGAGAAAGCCTCTGGAACCTGGG
Organism: Thamnophis sirtalis; assembly: GCF_051295495.1. Classification (NCBI taxonomy): domain Eukaryota; kingdom Metazoa; phylum Chordata; class Lepidosauria; order Squamata; family Natricidae; genus Thamnophis; species Thamnophis sirtalis. The sequence continues at coordinate 44,563,078 of NW_028261394.1, forward strand.
GAGGGCGAAAAACGGACCTTTTGGGCCCCTCGGAAGTTGGATAACGGGTGGTTTCCGGCCTCCGGATGGCCTCCGGGGGGATGGGGGAGGTCATTTCCCCCCTCCCCAGGCTCCAAGAAAGACGTGTGTGCATGCCAGTGGTGGGTTTCAGCCAGTTCGCACCTATTCGGGAGAACCGGTTGGTAACTTTCTAAGCAGTTCGGAGAACCGGTTGTTGGAAGAAATCTCCTTTTGTTTTTTCCCCACTTTACAGGGATAATCCTATATGGAACTCAGGAAGGAAACATTCTGGTGTTTCTAACTTCATCTTTATTGCCCTGCTTACAGAAACTGCCTCTACGGTTAACCTTTATTACCATTGTAACAACTAAGGCGAAGTGCCCATCGACCTGAGTGACATTGACTTGACCACGCCCAGATGATCACATGACCACCAAGCCCCGCCTACCCAGCTGGTCATTAAGGCAGAGAACTGGTTGGTAAATTATTTGAATCCCACCACTGACGCATGCACAGGGGGCATGGCACGGGGGGGGGGGCGGCATCTGAGGCATAAATGTTTCGCCCTCACTTTCCAAGGGCTTCTTGGAAAACTATTAGAGAAAGTTTGCCCTCCACCCTGTATTTAATTATCCTCCAGCGGCACAATTACTTTCCTGGCTGAGTTTGGAGATGGGGAGCTAAGGTTTCCAACCAATCCTTTTTAGAATTTCACATTTGCATCTTCTAAGGGCAGATTTGCTTAGTAAGGGGGATATCTAGGACAATCAGATGCCCTACTTTGCAAAACAAAAGTTCTTTGTTTAGGAAGCATTCTTGGTATGAAGGTTTGGTAGGTCAAACCTAGTTTAAAGATAAAATATATTGGGGTGATGTGACGACAATGTTCTGATATTTGAGGGGTTGTAAACAGAGAAGAGGGGTCACCTATTCTCCAAAGTATCTAAGGCAGGACAAGAAGCAATGGGTGGAAACTAATCAAGGAGAGAAGCAACTTAGAACTAGGAAGAAATTTCCTGACAGTGAGAACATTCAATCAGTGGAAGGACTTGCCTCCAGAAGTTGTAAATGCTCCAACACAGGAAGTTTTTAAGAAGAGATTGGACAACCATTTATTTGCAATGGTATAAGGTTTCCTTTTTTTTCTTTTTTCCGTTGATTAATTATTTTTTTTATTTTATCAATTTCATATATACATTCACAATTATATGATCTCATAACTGTTATTAATAATATGTATTTATAACAATGTTTCCCTACTGTTGACAATATACTTGAAGATTGCTTTTTTATCATCCCATAGATCCATCTTATCTTACAACGGTCCTACTTCTTCTTCCCTCCCTCCCTCTTTCCTTCCCTCGTTTCTTCTCTCCTACTCCCCTTCCTTCCCTCCCTCCTTCCCCTTCCCCCTTCTCTCCTTCCCTCCTTCCTTCCTTCCCTCCTTTCTTTTCTCCTTCTCTCCTTCCTTTCCCCTTCAGAGCCGAGGTGGCGCAGTGGTTAAATGTAGCACTGCAGGCTGACTGCAGTTCAGCAGTTCGGCTGTTCAAATCTCACCGGCTCAGGGTTGACCCAGCCTTCCATCCTTCCGAGGTGGGTAAAATGAGGACCCGGATTGTTGTTGGGGGCAATATGCTGACTCTGTAAACCGCTTAGAGAGGGCTGAAAGCCCTATGAAGCGGTATATAAGTCTAACTGCTATTGCTATTGCTTCCTTTCCTCCTTCCTTCCCCCCTTCCTTCTCTCCTACATTCCCTCCTTCCTTCCCTCCTTCCTTCCCTCCTTTCTTCTCTCCTTCCTTCCCTCCTTCCTTCCCTCCTTTCTTCTCTCCTTCTCTCCTTCCTTCCCTCCTTCCTTCCGGTATAAGGTTTCCTGCTTGAGCATCCTTCTGATTGACAAGCTCAGTGTCTTAGCCACTGAGCCACCTTTCAATCACCCGTAACAGTTCATAAATCTGAACTAACCATTTCTTGAACAAGGACACACTGTCTTTTAAAGCGGAAGCCACCATCGAAACATTTCGCAGAAGCCAATTCCATCAATTATCCAATATAAAAAGAAGCACTTTCTTTTTGTGTTCTGGACCAAAGCCTCGATGTATATTTGTATATTAGTAACTTCAGTCATAATGTTTTTGAACTGCAGTTCCGTAAGCCTCATCAAGGTGATGTACTTCAGATCAATTAGATAATGAAACTTTTTAAAAGAAGTAATCAGGGAATATCACTACCGACTGTAAACACAAAAGCGGTATGATAACAAGCTTTTTTGTGTGATTGTCCTCACAGCTGCCCCCCCCCCGAATTATAAAAAGAAGTCAATCGATTGCAATATCAAAATAAACCTAACTAGCCATCCTGTCGGTGGCTTAGTGGCTAAGACGCTGAGCTTGTTGATCAGAAGGGTCAGCAGTTCGAATCCCTAGCGCCGCATAACGGAGGGAGCTCCCGTTACTTATCCCAGCTTATGCCAACCTAGCAGTTCGAAAGCACGTAAAAAAATGCAAGTAGAAAAATAGGAACCACCTTTGGTGGGAAGGGAACAGCGTTCCGGGCGCCTTCGGTGTTTAATCATGCCGGCCACATGACCACGGAGACGTCTTCGGACAGCGCTGGATCTTTGGCTTTGGAATAGAGATAAGCACTGCCCCCTAGAGTCGGGAACGACTAGCACATATGTGCGAGGGGAACCTTTACCTTTACAGGTAATTGAAATATCCATGTTTATAACTGGTATCCAACTTCGAATTGAAAGTTAAGTGGTAAAGACAGGTTTCTCCATCTCGGAAGTTCTGAGGGAACTTAGGATAGTTGAAAACAGAAGACCTCGGAGAATGAGAATCTATGCAGATCATCCAGGTCATAGTTGTCTCAAAAGTGCTTTCTCTAAAGGCAACTGGACTGGTTTTTCCAGGGTTGCTTCTCAGGGGCTAGCTAAGATGCTGTGGCTGAGAACCCCCAAATCCTACTCCTGGCTGGCCCTGCCCGCTCCCCTCCCAGGAGCCTCCACGCTGCCTGTTTTGAATGCAGGTAAGTGCAGGGCATGTGCGAAGGCTCAGGGAGGGTGAAAAATGGGCTTACCAGAAGTTCGGGAGAGACAGAAATGGGCCACCAGAACTTGGGAAGGCCATTTTCACCCTCCCAGAGGCTAGAGAAAAGCCTCCAGAGCCCGGGAAAGGCAAAAATGCCCCCCCTCCGTGGTGCAGGAAGTTGGCTAACCCACACCCACCAGGGCCATGCCCACCCAGCAACCGGGCAGAAAACCCCTTACTAAAACTTTTGAAGCCCACCCCTGGAAGAGGAAGAAGAAACGTCTCGAAACTGGTGTTAAAAATGTTGCATGAAATTGAGATCGAAGAAATCCATGAATGGGGAGGGAACAAGAATTCACACAACCTTTTTGCAATCCCTTTGCTCTTTCTAGATTGCAGTTGGTTTTTCATGCCACCAAAAAGTGTTTATTAATTCCTCTTCTTTACTAGCTAAGCCCTCCGGCCAACCTTCCGTACACAAGGCACATCTGCTTGTGTCTCAATATTATTCTGGGTCTTGTGAAGGTCTTGAGAAGTGGATTCTTGTCCAGTTCTTGCTGTAGAGGAAATGGGGTGGAGAGAGAGAGAGAGAGACAGGGAGAGGGAGGGAGGGAGGGGGAGGGGGGAAAGAGAGGGAGGGAGAAAGAGAGAGAGAGACAGAGAGACAGACAGAGACAGAGACAGAGAGAGAGAGAGAGAGAATAAACACACCATTACTCATGGTTAGAAAGAGCCACGAGCAAAGAATCATAATAGATTAATTTCCCAAATGAGTTTTGGGCAGATTTGATCAAACTTGATAAACTTTTGTTCCATCCAGTTTCCCACCATTGAGTTGGGACACACTGAGTCATTGAGCGAGAGGACTCATTTAGTCACAGTGTTGGAAGGAAGCCTGAAGGCTCAACAAACTTCACAACAAACACAATAGAAGATAATCTCTCTGGATCAGGGTTGAACTTGAAATCTTTGGTGTTCTCGGAGCTTTGGTCGTTTGCTTGCAGATATTTCATGACCCATCTAGGTAACATCATTAGTGTGAGTGAGTGTGGTGTTTACTCCCTGATCATATGCAGTAGCTCAGCCTGCCAGTGTTGGTGGGGTGTGTGGTTTATTTTCCTTGGCATTTCCTTGATTAGAGTATTCTTTTCGGCTTGATTGCTTCTCTGTTTAATACCTACTTATTAGGGTGTTGGCTGCTGGAAGGGATATATACTGTATGTTCTGGTCATTGTTTCCTTCTTAGCCTTTTTAGTCTCTCAATGGTGTGTAAACAAGGTTCATTTCTATGTGTCTGTGGATGGCTGATTTGTCTGCCTGTCAAAACAGCCATCACTAGACGCAGAGCCATAAGCCTGTTGCAACAGATCTCAAAGCAATTATACATCATCAGTGATATGGACTTGCAATCGCTCCTATTGTTTTATTTCTTCCAGCCTGGGAAGGAAGTATTTGTCCTGGCTACTTCAGATGCAGATGTGATGGGCAAGGTTATTATCCACTGACCTTGCAGCTAAACCTGAGTTTATGTTTCCCAGCGCTTAGTCAAATGGGAAAACCACTGACGTTGTGTGGGATTGAATTAAAACAGATCAGATTAGACCAGGGCTCTGCTCTATTTAATGGCATATCATCATACAATGTCAGAGAAGTGACTTGCTTTTAATCTACTGGGCAAGTACAAAGTAAGTGATCTGGTTAATCCTTGCATAATCTAGTTTAGGAGGAGAAGATTAGGCACACCTGTCTAGAAATAATCCTCATTAGAAGCAAGTCGAGTAAAAACGGAAAATGCAGAGAGAGGGGGGGGGGAGATTTTTTAGTTTCTAGAGACCGAAAAATTAAATGTAGAATTTATTTGGGAGACTACATAGCCGAGGCGGCGCAGTGGTTAGAGTGCAGTACTGCAGGCCACTTCAGCTGACTGCTATCTGCAGTTCGGTGGTTCAAATCTCACCGGCTCAAGGTTGACTCAGCCTTCCATCCTTCCGAGGTGGGTGAAATGAGGACCCGGATTGTTGTTGGGGGCAATATGCTGACTCTGTAAACCGCTTAGAGAGGGCTGAAAGCCCTATGAAGCGGTATATAAGTCTAACTGCTATTGCTATTGCTATTGCTACATAATTGGTCTTATGCATGTCTTTGTTTAAATTGGAGATACTTTTTCTCTACTGAGAAGATAGCAATAGCACTTAGACTTATATACCACTTCACAGTGCTTTACAGCTTTCTCTAAGCGGCTTAAAGCTAAAGGCTTGTAAAACACTTGAAAGGCTACTCATGAAGAGAGAGGCACAAGACACTAAAATAATTATTTAATCACATTGTTTATGAAACCATTGAGTTTCACTGTTCATCATTTGTTTTCTTGTCTTCTCATGGACCCTTGGAAAACATGAAATTGGGATGGTGGCTTAGGTCAACTTTCTCTTTTTAATTGGAAATTTAATTGGAAAGAAACAATATCTTCCCCGTGAGCTATTAAAAATAGTGTAATTGATTATTGATCTCCTAAGGAAGTTTGACATCTTTTCTCTTTGAGTATCCCAACTGAGATTAATGTGAGATTAATTTGAGACTAAGCATGTTTAAGATTATGCTATTATGATAGCGATAGCAATAGACTTATATACCACTTCACAGGGCTTTACAGCTTTCTCTAAGCGGTTTACAGAGTCAGCCTCTTGCCCCCAACAATCTGGGCCCTCATTTTAGTGACCTCGGAAGGATGGAAGGCTGAGTCAACCTTGAGCCTGGTTGAGATTTGAGCTGCCAAACTGCAGGCAGCCGGCAGTCAGCAGAAGTAGCCTGCAGTACTGCACTCTCACCACTGTGCCACCATGGCTCATAAGATAGTGTCTTCTCCGTTGCAAGTTATACATGACTTTTGTCTGGAGGATCTAAACCTGGGGTGTTAAACTCATGGCATCATGTTGTCTTTATGTGACATTTTTTTCCCCTTCATTAAACCAGGGTTGGACATGGCCAGCGCATGATACATTCAACCTGCAGGCCATGATCTAAATGAGATCTGATAAGCTTAAGAATAGGACGTCTCCTTCCACGCACTGCAGACAGAGGCTAAGTTCACATTCCCACATGCTTTGAAGCACCTTGCAGGTGTCAGATCTGAAACACGATTCAATGGTAAGAGAGAATCCCAGAATTTTTAAAATCATAAGACCACTGGGAGATACAAAGATATGACATCCTGGTTCACAACTGGGCCCTTCTCAATTAGATGATATCACAGTAGCTTTTGATGCATAGATACTTAGCTTCTAATGTAGAAGAAAGCTGAATGGGCAAACGTTTAGAGAAAAACCAAAGATGACACACAAATTAATATGGAGAGCCGGTTTGATCTAGTGGTTTAAGGCATTAGTATAGGAAACAGGAGATTGTGAGTTCAAGTCCTGCCTTTAGCCATGAAAGGACGCTGGGTGACCTTGGGCCAGTCCACTCTCTTTCAGTCCAACTAACATTACAAGGTAGTGGTGGTGGTGGTGGAAATAAGTGGAGGAAGTTATGTTAGATATGTTGACCACCTTGAATTGTTTGTAAAAACAATAAAGGTGGGATACAAATAAAATGTAAAATAAAATAAATAAATTATACCGTACATTTCCTTTTGACCACAGTTGCAAGTATTTAGTAGATATCAGATGGTGATAATGGATAATATTTTAGCCTGGCATTGTATTCCAAGTAGCTTCCAAGTCCTATGCCTCCCTCTTGGAGTTAATTATACTTCCAAACTAACCAACCAACCCAACCCAACCAACCAACCCAAGCAATCAACCCAACCCAACCCAACCCACCAACCAACACAATCAATCAATCCAACCAACCAACCAACCAACCAATCAACCCAACCAACCAACACAATCAATCCAACCAACCAACCAAGCAATCAACCCAACCCAACCCAACCCACCCACCCACCCACCAACCAAGCAACACAATCAATCCAACCAACCAACTAACCAATCAACCCAACCAACCAACCCAAGCAATCAACCCAACCCAACCCAACCCAACCAAGACCCAACCAACACAATCAATCCAACCAACCAACCAACCAACCAACCAACCAACCAACCAACCAACCAACCAACCAACCACTCAACGGACTGTCAAATGAATTAGTTCAGCTAAAGACCCAACCCTGCCCTTATTTGCCATTCCAGAAGGAGAAATTTAAATGTAAGTATGATGTGAATAATAATCAGATGTGTCAGCCTGTTAAGTGGAAGGATTTTATTGCCTTTATTAATGTTCTGTGTTAGAACATTCAAGCTGCAACAGGGCTACCTTTAATCATAAACAACTCTTTAGCTGTCGTATATTAACCTCACTAGTTTTAAGAGGGTGGAGTGTAATTTATTAAGCATTATTTAGCTGGTATACAAACTGGCTTTAGGGTGGAGTCCTAATAAGAACCTTTATGAAGACTCCAGATGCCTGCGGTGATAAAGGTGAAATACATTGGAGGAAATTTCTATGCTTGATTTGTGGATGGGAAAGAGGCTTGGCATTCCTGATCGACCTGCTAAAGCAACTAATGCACTAAATTAGGTGAAGAACAAGAAATGGAAGGAGAAATAGGGAAGGCCCCTGCGTGGAAATACTGCTACCTGCATATACTTCCTCTCTGATCCATGAAGTCCATATTAATCACTCTCTGGATTTCTGCAGGAATCCAAAGAGAGGTACTGAAGTATTGAGCAAGGGGCGGGGGGGGGGGGGCTAATGGTTCAGCTGTTAAAGATGACAGCCAGGTTTGAGTCCAGAGCGTCGCATGACAGGGTGAGCTCCTGGGATTTATTTATTTATTTATTTATTTATTTATTTATTTATTTATTTATTTATTTATTTATTTATTTATTTATTTATTTATTTATTTATTTACTTACTTACTTACTTACTTACTTACTTACTTACTTGTTTGTTTGTTTGTTTGTTTGTTTGTTTGTTTGTCTGTCTTGTATGCCGCCCACTCCCGAAGGACTCCGGGCGGCTCACAATAGACAAGGGAAGGGGAAATAGCTAGACAAAGACAACACTTTAAAAACAAAACCGCAACATTCACAGTTTCCGCGGGGCTGGATGTTTCACAAGCCCCCCCGGCCTGCTGGAGCAGCCAGGACTTGGTGGCTTTGCGGAAGGCCGGGAGGGTAGTAAGGGTCCGGATCTCCACGGGGAGGTCATTCCAGAGAGCTGGAGCTGCAACAGAGAAGGCTCTCCCCCGGGGAGTCGCCAGCCGACATTGGCTGGCGGATGGAATCCGGAGGAGACCTAACCTGTGAGATCTAATCGGTCTATGGGAGGTAATCGGCAGGAGGCGGTCTCTCAAGTACCTCAGGTTGCCTCACCTCCTGTACACCGAGCAGTTCAACAGCATGCAGATGCAAGTAGATAAATAGGTACCACTTTGACGGGAAGATAACAGAATTCTGTGAGCCCTTTGTGTGCAGCCATGAGAGTATGAGAGGAATGTAACAAGGGAGGGAGGGAGTGAAGAAGGCAGGCAGGGAGGCATTTCCTAGTAATAGAAGCAAGCAAACATTTCTGTTGAACATCTTGGAAAGGAAAAGCTGTGCCGATCAAATCCACTCCCTTTCCAAGCTGTCGGATTTCAACATTTCCCCACCTGACTTTTTTTTTCCCATGTCAAAAACCCAAGAAAGGCATTTCATGCTCTATTTCAACATATTGTCGAAATAGATGTCGTTGGCTTTTGTACTCTTTCTCTCTCTCTCTCTCTCTCTTTCTCTTTATTTTTTTTTCCATGCGTTTCGTGCCAAGGAACACAGGTTGCGGCATTGTGAAACCACAAAGAAGCATTTGCTCATACAAATTACTCATTGGAAGAATTTATCAATTAAGGGAGAATGACATGCAACGGCTTCGGATCGAGAGAAAGAGCAAGAGAGAAGAAAAAGAAAGCACAATGAAAACTTCTTACAACTAACATGGGGTGTTTTTTTTTTCATATCGGGTGGAAAATAGATTTGGGAATGAAAAATACGAAGCACATCTTGATAAAATTTGGGTGCATTTTGGTTTTTAAAGGAAAAACAAAAACACCACCCAAGGTGTGGTGAGCCCAGGGAGGGTGTGTTGTCTATATTTATATATTCAATTTGTTGAGGATGCCAAGGGATAACTAATCCCAACGCTGAAATATAATTCCAACATAGTATCTGCAAAGCGATAAATATTTGCAATGTTATACCTGGCCACACCTGAGAGTATACACGCTGGAAAAAAAATAAGCAGAGAAGCCAAGTAGCAAATTTGTATTCTTAATTGAGAGCTGTCGGAACACGTCGTACATTTGCCAACAATTGTGCGATCTTATCTGACATGTTCTTCTGATGGGTTTTCCATTGCTTTCTTCTTGGTTGGCGATCAGGGAGTTTCATCTGCAGTTAAAGTGTGTTACTGGCTTTGTTTCACAATTCATGGTTTCTACCTCGTTTCTTAGGGCAAGCCTCTTCTGTAGGTTTTTTTTTGGGGGGGGGGGAGGTTGAAGTTAACAACGAGGTCGCGAAATCAGCTTTCTAGAAGGTTTCATGGTTCGGAACGTCTGAAAAGTGGCTTTCTAAGAAGTTTCATGGTTTGTATGGATCCAATTTTGGAGATGGGGAATGCGGTGGCTCAGTGGCTAAGGCACTGAGCTCGACAATCAAAAAGGTTGGCAGTTTGGCAGTTCGAATCCCTAGTGCCGCAAAACGGAGTGAGATCCCGTGACTTGTCCCAGCTTCTGCCAACCTAGCAGTTCGAAAGCAAGTGAAAAATGCAAGTAGAAAAAATAGGAACCATCTTTGGTGGGAAGGGAACAGCATTCTGTGCACCTTCGGCGTTGAGTCATGCCGGCCACATGACCACAGAGACATCTTTGGACAGCGCTGGCTCTTTGGCTTTGAAACGGAGATGAGCACTGCCCCCTAGTGTCGGGAACGACTAGCACATATGTGCAAGGAGAACCTTTACCTTTACCTTTATATCAATCACATAATATTAAAGGTTTATGATAGCAGTTAGACTTATATACCGCTTCATAGGGCTTTCAGCCCTCTCTAAGCGGTTTACAGAGTCAGCGTATCGCCCCCACAATCTGGGTCCTCATTTCACCCACCTCAGAAGGATGGAAGGCTGAGTCAACCCTGAGCCGGTGAGATTTGAACCGATGAACTGCTGAACTAGCAGTCAGCTGAAGTGGCCTGCAGTACTGCACTCTACCCACTGCGCCACCTCGGCTCTTGTGGGATCATATTATTAGCTGTCCAGGGATTGTGGACTAGAGGTTGAATGCTCCTGATTTAAATTAAATTTGGCTAAGGTTTAAAAGTCTATCCAGCTCAGCTCTTGGTGATTTCCTGAACAAACGGTATCATTTCCCCCTTATCAATAATATTGAAATAATTCACCTTGGTTTCTTTCCAAGATTCTGTGTTATTTCCATCTAGCCTACTATCCTACACTGAGAAATTATAGGAATGTGGGGGAAGGGCGAAGGAACATGGTTTCTGATGAACAAGTCCAGAATTTTACAGAGCCTATGATAACTTTTTCCCTATTGTAAGGTTTATTCCTTTGGTGTTCCAGGGAAGGATCCACATCCAGCTGTTAATCAGGGGTGAATTTTTCGAGATTCTGCAGGAAGGTGTTAATTGACATTAAGAACTCAAGTCAGGAAATGCTTGGAAGTTAGCAGCCTGACAAAACACTGCTCACTGACCCATGTTAAATGAGTCCTTTATCAAACGCTTTTGAATTGGATTTTAATTTTGAAACAGAGATAGGCTGTTGCATTAGTAAATGTTTACACCTAACTGTCTAAAAAGAAAGAGAGACGGTGATGTTGCCCAATAAAAAAAGATTAATAGTTGTGTCTCTTTCTTTCTTTCTTTCTTTCTTTCTTTCTTTCTTTCTTTCTTTCTTTCTTTCTTTCTTTCTTTCTCTCTTTTCTTTCTTCCTTCCTTCCTTCCTCCTTCCCTCCCTTCTCTCTCTCTTTCATTCTTTTTTCTTTCTGTCTGTCTTTCTCTTTCTTTCTTTCTTTTCTTTCTTTCTTTCTTCCTTCCTCCTTCCCTCCCTTCTCTCTCTCTCTTTCTTTTTTCTTTCTTTCTGTCTGTCTGTCTTTCTTTCTTTCTCTCTTTTCTTTCTTCCTTCCTTCCTTCCTCCTTCCCTCCCTTCTCTCTCTCTCTTTCATTCTTTTTTCTTTCTGTCTGTCTTTCTCTTTCTTTCTTTCTTTCTTTCTTTCTTTCTCTCTTTTCTTTCTTTCTTCCTTTCTTCCTCCTTCCCTCCCTTCTCTTTCTCTCTTTCGTTCTTTTTTCTTTCTGTCAGTCTGTCTTTTTCTTTCTTTCTTTCTTTTCTTTCTTTCTTCCTTCCTTCTTCCCTCCCTTCTCTCTCTCTTTCATTCTTTTTTCTTTCTCTCTTTCTCTTTCTTTCTTTCTTTCTTTCTTTCTTTCTTTCTTTTCTTTCTTCCTTCCTCCTTCCCTCCCTTCTCTCTCTCTCTTTCTTTTTTCATTCTGTCCATCTTTCTGTCTTTCTTTCTTTCTTTCTTTCTTTCTTTCTTTCTTTCTTTCTTTCTTTCTTTCTTTCTTTCTTTCTTTCTTTCTTCTTTAAAAAAACCCTTTAGGATGGTCTGACTTTATTAAACTCTGTTATAAACTTAATAGCCTGCCTTCTGGGATTGCTGTTCTGAGCCAAAGGAGCAGGATAATGGAAACTGTAAATTAAAAATAAATTTCAGCTTTTGGCCTTTTCCATTGAAGCCTATTAACAGAGTCGAAGATGGAGCAAAAATAATCAGCGGTAAATGAGGCCTGGGCTAGTTCAGTGTGGTTTTTTTTTTTTTTAGAAGAAGAAGAGATTTCATATTAAGGGAACTTCTATTTCTGAAATTCAGTGCCAGTCATTGGAATGTACAAGTACATATATTCACACAACTGTTAGAGCCATTTCTACAAAATCAGTGTTCTCTGAAAGCTTGAAACAGGTTTAGTGGCTGAAAATATGGGGGAGTGGGGAAGAGCTTGGATTCCATATTTATTTAAAAGGGTGATGCTGTCTCTCACTTTAAGATTGTTCCCATCCATAACATGATTGGGGTCAAAAAACCTAGACTGGTGACAACATTGATGAAGTTCTCCTTTTATATATCTTCCAATGTCCTGTTGAATATAAAGATAAGTTGTGATAGCATCATAAATTTTGAGATGTTCCCATTGACTGCAAAATATTGGATAGCTCAACATTTTATTTCAGAGAGAGGTTCAGAAACCTCTCTAAGTGGTTTACAGAGTCAGCATATTGCCCCCAACAACAATCCGGGTCCTCATTTTACCCACCTCGGAAGGATGGAAGGCTGAGTCAACCCTGAGCCGGTGAGATTTGAACAGCCGAACTACCGAACTAGCAGTCAGCTGAAGTAGCCTGCAGTACTGCACTCTAACCACTGTGCCACCTCGGCTCTCTTTAACTTCTATATCAATCCCCTGATCGATCTCTTACAGAACCCTGATTTCCATCCTCCTAACCTAGCACCATGCAAAATTCCAATCCTCCTATACGCTGATGATGCCCGCTATTATTTCACAAACTCCTGTAGGACTGAAGAGACCAATTAGGGCAACACGTGGCTGTTGCAGGCAAAACAAGATGGTCCTTAACTCGGATAAATCAAAAATTTGTAGTGTTTTTTTTGTTTTTTTGTTTTGCTTTTAAGAGCACAACTCCGTTATCTGGGTTCTTCTGTCAATTGGCCCGATGTGACAATTACAGCTTTTTCAGAGACGAAGCTACGTTAATCCTATTATTCATTCATCAACTTGCAAACGATAGCGAGGGCTTGCCAAGAAAACTACAGGAGCTGTTTCCCTTTCATCGGTATGGAAACCAGGCTTAATTTAGGCACCAAAGGTGTGTAATTTTAAGGTTTTGTGGAGCTGAAATCCAATCATATACTTGACTGTTAGATCTCTCTCTCTCTCTCTCTCTCTCTCTCTCTCTCTCTCTCTCTCTCTCTCTCTCTCTCTCTCTCTCTCTCTCACACACACACACACACACACACACACACACACACACACACACTCATGCACAGAGACAAAACACAGCCAGAAGAGGAGGAGGGTAGAGGAGCTACCTCTGCCTCACACAGCTTAATCCAGTGTTAGAAACAATCCCGCCTCACGCAGTTTGATGCTATCTTTCTTCGCGTCAAAAACGTCCAGCGATGTAACGTGTCACTTCTAGGCAATGTTTTGTCAGAACAGAGCAACGACTGATAATTCCTACAATTGACTGGGAAGATGCCCTTTAAGCAAGAGCGAAACCTTCAAAATTCTCATCAGATTCCTGGTCAAACAAAAGTGACTGGCAGCCTTTGTTTTATCCCAACAGACAATTATTTAGCATCAACCAAGCAAATACAAGGCCAGCTATATTCTTTGAATGTACGGATGCTTAACTTCCCTTTCAAGAAGTTTTATCTATATATTTTTTTAACCCCAGTAGCTCAGACTAAGACTGCAAATAAAAAGGAAAGCATCAATTGGTACCACAAAAAGGACCGTCTTCGAGATGAAGTGTGCAGTTTTCCTGACAACAGTAGCAAGAGCCCTTAGACTTATATACCGCTTCATAGTACTTTCATAGTCCTCTCTAAGTGGTTTACAAACTCAGCATCTTGCCCGCAACAATCTGGGTCCTCTATGAATCGAATTGAATCGAGGGTCTGAACGGAGTCATCTCGAGGATTCGAAACCCATCTAGAATGCTTTGCACATTCTTCAGCTGTACTTCTTCAGGGTTTGGAAATTATTTGAAGTTCGGCAATTGATTCTGATCGTCTGACTTCATATCAGAAGAGGGAGTCAAGCTATTCTCCAAAGCACCTGAAGGCAGGACAAGAAGCAAGAGATGGAAACTAAACAAGGAGAGATGCAACCTGGAACTAAGGAGAAATTTCCTGACAATGAGAACAGTCAACCAGTGGAATTCTCTGAATTCTCTCTCATTCCCCCCCTCCCTCTCCCTCTCTCCCTTCCTCTCTCTCTCTCTCTCTCTCTCTCTCCCTCTCTCTCTCTCTCTCTCTCTCTCTCTCTCTCTCTCTCTCTCTCTCTCTCTCTCTCTCTCTCTCTCATATCATCCATCCATCCTGGCCTGAATAGAATAAATTAAATTATTAATTTTAAATTGTTAATTTTAATTTAATCCTAAATTTGATTTAAATTGTCAATTGAAGGTTATTGGATTTCCTATTTAATCTTTTTTAACTTTTGCCATATGTGTTTTTATGTTGTATGCCGCCCTGAGTCCTTTGGGAGAAGGACGGCATATAAGTCCAATCAAACCAAATCGAACCAAACCAAACCAAACCATCCATCCATCCATATCTACCGACCTACCTATCATCCATCCATCCATCATCTATATCTATCTACCTATCTGCCTGCCTACCTACCCATCCATCCATCCATCCATCCATCCATCCATCCATCCATCCATCCATCCACTATATCTACCTATCTACACATCCATAAATCATCTATGCCTATCTATCTATCTATCTATCTATCTATCTATCTATCTATCTATCTATCTATCTATCTATCTATCTATCTACCTACCTACCTATCTATCTATCTATCTATCACCTATCTATCTATCTATCTATCTATCTATCTATCTATCTATCTATCTATCTATCTATCATCTATCATCTATCTATCTATCATTTACCTACCTACCTACCTACCTACCTACCTACCCACCCATTATCTATCTATCTATCTATCTATCTATCTATCTATCTATCTATCTATCTATCTATCTATCTATCTATCTATCTACCTACCTACCTACCTACCTACCTACCTACCTACCTACCTACCTACCTACCTACCTACCTACCTACCTACCTACCTACCTATCTATCTATCTATCTATCTATCTATCTATCTATCTATCTATCTGTCATCTACTATATCTATCTCTCATCTCCAAATATATCCCTCTTAAAGTTTTTGGTCCTACATTCTCTACACCGAATGCCTCATTAGGGGGCAAGTATGTCATTTTAAGACACCCCGATTAATGAGGCATTTTATGAAGCTAATATAGTTAAAATTTTAAACTCCTCGAGTGAGGTTCTGTAATTACCCGTTCGTTTAGATTTTCTTTTTTCTCTCTCTCTTTCTTTCTTCGAGGCGATAACTAATCACAAGTGATCACAATCACATGGAGAGTTAGGGTTTATGATTTTCCCACCGGAGAGATGTTGAATCATTCAAGGGGGTGAAAAACCGCACTTCTCTATGACAGCAGCTGGTCAGCCAGCTTTTTCCCCTCCGATAAGATGTTTTACTAGAGACATAATTATTTTTAGGGGGGAGCGTGCGGTTCCTCACCAATATTTGTGCAAATGGAAGCAACTCCTGTTGCATAAGTCAAAGATCCGAGAAAGGAGATTATTAAATGTTGGTTAAAAATAATATCTGAAATGCCCAGGGCTTTTTCTGACAGTGTAAAAATAAGCCCTAATTCTTTGCGGCCGACGGGCCTTTGCCCACCTAGTAATAAATATAATAAATATTCCATTATTGATGATGATCATCACTAATATTATTATGACCTCAATTAAGTGCAAACTCCTTCTCCCGTTTCTGCAGATGCATTAAGCAACTAAAGACAGACACTTTTGCTGGCCGGCCTCCCTTGGATGGCCAGATTTCCATTAAAATCAAATTGATCAAACCTATTTCCCATTTTCTCCGTGAGTGGATAACTCTAATGGGCCACCTCTCAGGAGGGGTGGGGGGGGCAGCTCCCTCGTTAAAGCTATTAACACCTTTTGTTGTCAGGGGTCCTGTTTTCTTTCCCTTTTTTTAAAAAAACACACCCCGGGAAGGTTGGAGAACTTGAGACCTTTCCAATCTGTTTTGGGATTGGGAAAAGCTGCGGCTTTGGAAGGATGTCTCTTAATTACTCGCGCTGTATCTGCCCTGCTAGGAACCCATCAGATTGCTGACACTTAAACAAGTCTTTTATTTAGTGGCGAAAAGCAGAGGCAGCCCATTGAATTTGGGCCGAGGTGGTTCTATGGTTTTGATCTTGAAGCGTTGAAATTAAATTCACCCCGTAGTTTTTCCCATCATTTTCATATGGGATACTTCTTGGGGGGTGAAGGAATACGGTTCCACCACAAATGCGCGCACAAGCGTGCCTGACTAAACCGCGGTCTAAAGCGCGGTGACAAAACCGTGCGATGAATGAGCGACTAATTAGCCCTAAAGCCCGCCGACAAAAGCGCGCCGACAGAAGCGCACTGTAAAGTAACCCTAACCCTAACCCTAAACCTAACCCTAACCCTAACCCTAAACCTAACCCTAAACCTAACCCTAACCCTAAACCTAACCCTAAACCTAACCCTAAACCTAAATGTAAATCTTACCTTAAAGTAAATCGCGCTTCTGTCGGCGCGCTGTTGTCGGCGTGCTTTTGACATCGCGGTTTTAGTGCTGCGGTGTTGTCGGCGTGCTTATGACATTCGCACTTTTGTCGGGTCACGGAGGAATACTGCATGGGACATGTCCACAAAATGGACATCTCCTGTGGCAGTTATAACTTTCTACAGCTGCTTAAGCACAGCGAGGTGGCAACACTTGATTGATCTCAAGAAGCTAAGCAGGTCAACTCTGGTTTAACTCTGGATACAAGAGTTGCAGACCAGAAAGAACAGAGAAGGTCAGAAAAATTCAAAAACAGCATTTGATGCCAAGAAAAAAAAAAAGAATGGAATAGAATAACAGAGTGGAAGGGACCTTGGTCCTCCTGCTTAGGCAGAAAACCTGTTCTGTCCCCCCTCCTTCTCTCATTCAAAGACGACAGGCAGACAGACTTAAAAGGAAATAACTTTATCAGTCCTGGCTTCGGCTGGCTGCGAGCCCAAAATTAAACATAAATAAAGTCTCGGGCAAGAAGATAACAGAATGCAAAAACAAAGATCTCTTACGGCAACACCAGGTGTACAGAAAGAAAACAAATCGCTTCTCCAAGTGTCTCTTTGAATCAGGGTTACAGAAAGCAAATCACTTATCCAAGTGCCTCTCACAAACAAACTATGACCGATGCACGATGAACCATGAACGAACGATGAACGATGAACGTTGACTTCTGCAATCAGGGTGTGGCACCATCAGTCCTTTTATCTCCAGAAGACCACACTAACGAGCCCCAGCTGCTTTGTTGTTCCTGCATCCCGACTCAACTCACAGGAAACATCTGCTGAGTCACAACAAAAGCCCTACACCACTTCAGACAAATGGTTATCCAACATCTTCTTAAAGACTTCCAATGTTGGAGCATTCACTACTTCTGGGGGCAAGTTGTTCCACTGATTAATTGTTTTCACTGTTAGGAAATTTCTCCTTATTTCTAAGTTGCTTCTCTCGATTAGTTTCCACCCATTGCTTTTTGCCCTGCCTTCAGGTGCTTTGGAAGATAGCTTGACTCCCTCTTCTTTGTGTCAGTCCCTGAGATACTGGAACACTGCTATCATGTCACCCCCTAGTCCTTCTTTTCATTAAACTAGATCAGTGGTGGGATTCAATATTTTTTTACTACCGGTTCGGTGGGCGTGGCTTGGTGGGCATAGCAGGGGAAGGATACTGCAAAATCCCCATTTTGTCCTGAACAGCTGGGACTCAGGAAGCAGAGAATAGGTGGGGGCGGGGCCAGCCAGAGATGGTATTTGTCAGTTCTCCGAACTACTCAAAATTTCTGCTACCGGTTTTCCAGAACTGGTCAGAACCTGCTGAATACCACTTCTGGACTAGGCCTACCCAGTTCCAGCAACCGTTCTTTCTACGTTTTAGTCTCCAGTCCCCTAAAAGTAAAGAAGTACCCAAGAAGTCACCAGAAACTGAGCTGGATTCAAAGAACAACTTTGTTTTGTTTCTGATCAATAAAATTAGAAAGAATGCTGAACCTGCTTCCTTGGGGAAACATTCGCAGCCAGACGGTTGATGGAACCAATGATTTGTTTTGTTTCCCTCGCAGTCTTCTGCATTATCTCTAGCAGAGATAATCGGAGCTTTGCTTTAAACAAGCAAGAAACGTCTCTTTTAGCTTCCTCGCATGATGGGCGACCACAGAAGCGGTTGGAGGCACCTCATCCATCTTATTCTCTAAAATGAAGATCTTCCCACTTGCAGAGCCCCTGCAGGGAGACATTTTAGAAGCCCACCTACCCACCAAAGACGTCTTCCTTGGCAGAAGTTAGCTTGTTTTTCTTAAGGCATTTAAGGGAGGGGCAGCCATACCTCACTAAACAGCAAGAAAAGGGCTCTCACTTAGCGCCGCTTCGCTATTGATGGGGGTGGCATTTCAACCACCATCATCTTAATACAGTCTGTCATTCATATGCCGTCTGGAGACTAAAATCAATAAAGAGTGAGAATGGACTTCCACAGCTGGTAGAAGAGGGAGAATAATAATAAAAAAATAAAGCTAGAGATGACTAGAAGGAGAAATTTATTTTCCTTTCGCCTTTTTTTTCCACTGTAGGGATTTGCTGCTTCATTAAAGGCACACACACACACACACACACACACACACACACACACACACACACACAGAACACCTATTAATTATTGGTAAACATTCTAGAAAAAGGTGCAATTTCATTTTCTTTTTAAAGATAGACTGAGCTGATGTTTAATTGGTTAGCAATAGCAATAGCACTTAGACTTATATAGCAATAGCAATAGCAGTTAGACTTATATACCGCTTCATAGGGCTTTCAGCCCTCTCTAAGCGGTTTACAGAGTCAGCATATCGCCCCCACAGTCTGGGTCCTCATTTTACCCACCTTGGAAGGATGGAAGGCTGAGTCAACCCTGAGCCGGTGAGATTTGAACCGCTGAACTGCAGATAACAGTCAGCTGAAGTGGCCTGCACTACTGCACCCTAACCACTGCACCACCTCGGCCCTATATATCATTTCGCAGTGCTTCACAGCCCTCTCTAAGCAGTTTATGGAATCAACCTATTGCCCCCAACAATCTCAGTCTTCATTTTACTGACTTCGGAAAGATGGAAGGCTGAGTTAAGTTTGAGTTGGTCGGGATCAAACTCCTGGCAGTGGGCAGAGCCTGCCATACTGCATTCTAACCACTGTGCCACCACAGAAGGAAGGAAGGAAGGAAGGAAGGAAGGAAGGAAGGAAGGAAGGAAGGAAGGAAGGAAGGAATAGCAATAGACATATATACCACTTCATAGTGCTTTGCATGCATGTATGTGCTAGTCGTTCCCAACTCTAGGCGGCGGTGCTCATCTCCGTTTCAACGCCAAAGAGCCAGCACTGGCCGAGGATGTCTCCGTGGTCATGTAGCTGGCATGACTCAATGCCGAAGGAGCACAGAATGCTGATATCTTCCCACCAAAGGTGGTCCCTATTTTTCTACTTGCACTTTTATGTGCTAGGTTGACAGAAGCTGGGACAAGTCACGGGAGCTCGCTCTGTTTTGCGGTGCTGGGGATTTGAACCGTTGAACTGCCGATCGACAAGCTCAGCATCTTGGCCACTGAGCCACCGCGTGCCTCATTTTTTTGCAACCACGTAAAAGAGTGTTTTCATGGAAGGACAACGAAGCTCCCTCCTCAAAGCACGAAGAACATCAAACGTGGGTATTTTTCTTCCTTCGGAGGGGAACACAATTTGCTCACAAGGGGCGTTCAAGGCCTCACACACCCATGGACCTTCCTCTCACCGGGCCGACACGCTTTCCGGGACCCCGCCTTGCCTAGCTTTGGAAAGGAGAAAAGAAAGAGCTATTGTCGCAAAATAACACTCCCTGAAAGTACAGCTGGGGCAAAACCCATTAGGGAAAGCAGTCAAGCAGCAGGCCACATCTGTGATTAAATACTCCATCTTCCCAGCTCCCCACTGCTGTATTTACTGCTCCTTAATGTGGCATTGTTTACTCACAATTAAACTCTTTACCATTAATTTAACTTTCAGATGTTGAATTGGTCACACGGATTCAAATCCCAGCGCTCGGACAGATGTGTTCTATACACTTGTTTAAACACAGCTCTCATTAGGAAGTAATACATGTACTGCAAGCTGATTACGCTGGGAAGGCAGGGTGCTTTATCATGGATGGAGCAGGGCGGGGAGGGGGGTAGGCTGTCCTCTCCCGAGGCCCCACAAATTTGTCAGCTGCTCCTGCCGCCGCTGCTGCTGCGGTGACTTTTCTGCCTGCTCAAATAATGACCGACACAGAAGAACCTTTTTGGCAACAATAGAAATGACGTTGCGTTAGCCCGCCAGCCCATCAAGTCTGGCCTTCCCCTCCCCTCCCCAAAGAAAGCTGCTAGGATAAGGAGACATTGATTGTTGTTGGTCTATGTTTCACCGGGGCCCAATAACAAATGTTTGCAACCAAAGCACTGTTGGGAAGAGATAAAACAAGCTTTACTCCTCCTCCTTTCCCAGCTGATATAATTAAGCCCAGGCTGCCAATAGGATCGAGATTTGCCTGGGATACGGAAGGTGTGAACTGGTCAAGGGGAGGAAACATTTCTGAGCAAAGAAAGCCATCATTTCTTGCGAAGTGTCGCAGGCGGTACCCAAAACGAGGCCCGAGCATCACCTCGTGGTGTCAAGCTCATGCTTTTGGCCTCCGTGCAGAAGGGAAAAAAAGTTTAATGTTGTAAACTTTAGGTGTGGCGCAGTGGTTAGAGTGCTGTACTGCAGGCCACTTCAGCTGACTGGTATCTGCAGTTCGGCGGTTCAAATCTCACCGGCTCAAGGTTGACTCAGCCTTCCATCCTTCCGAGGTGGGTGAAATGAGGACCCAGATTGTTGGGGGCGATATGCTCACTCTGTAAACCGCTTAGAGAGGGCTGAAAGCCCTATGAAGCGGTATATAAGTCTAACTGCTATTGCTATTGCTATTGCTATAATCCGTTTTTGGCGGAGAAAGAGCTGCGGAGACGTCAACCCATCTGAGATATGGTGTCAGTGGGCTTTAAGGCTTCTAGGTAAAAGTTTTTAAGTAAGTAAGTAAAATCTTTAGTGCGGTCAAAGACCAGCAATACACATTAGTTTTTTACACTATATCAAATAATACTAACATTAAAATATAATTAAAAAGTATTGACATTAAAAGTGGATAATAACATAATGGTCCAAAGATTGGTCCAGAGCCGAGGTGGCGCAGTGGTTAGAGTGCAGTACTGCAGCCACTTCAGCTGACTGCTAAGCTGCAGTTAGGCGGTTCAAATCTCACCGGCTCAAGATTGACTCAGCCTTCCATCCTTCCGAGGTGGGTAAAATGAGGACCCAGATTGTTGGGGGCAATAGGCTACTCTGTAAACCACTTAGAGAGGGCTGAAAGCCCTATGAAGCGGTATATAAGTCTAACTGCTATTGCTATTGCTATTGCTATTGTTAAAGGTATGTCCAGATAATTGGTACAAGATGGTGCTATACTTCCGTAGCCAATTTTTTTTTCTTATGGACATTGCAGCAGCACAGAACTTTGCCACTGCATACGTGGTAACCGGGTTAGTGTCCTGGAGGAGGAAGCCGAGATAAAAATGGTCTGCCCTCCCTGGCAATCTCTCTAATAAGGGGAGAATATGTGCAGACCTACAAGCTCTGTATAGCTCGCAAACGTTTTTAAGAATTCCAAGAATTGGACATTGAGCGACCCTATAGGAAAAGGAGAGAAGGACTGGAACAACGTTTGTATGGGACAAGAGAGTTTGTGCTGTAAATGCTGAATGTATAGAAATGAATGAATGAAAGGTGAATGTGACACTCTCGCAAAATTACAGTTTAACAGTAACACAGTTGGAAGGGACCTTGGAGGTCATCTAGTCCAACATCCTGCTCATGCAGGAGACCTATAGGAGGGATTCGAACCGCCGAACTGCCGACCTTTCTGATCGACAAGCTCAGCATCTTAGCCACTGAGCCACCTAGCCAGGCCATTCAACCATAACTGAATAACAGAGTTGGAAGGGACCTTGGAAGTCTTCTAATCCAGTGGTCACCAACTGGTGGTCCGTGGACCATTGGTGGCCCGTGAAAAGTTTGGGGCAGTTTGCAGAAAAATGATTTTCATTTTTTTATATTGAGCTAAATACTATTCATCTTTTTAAAAAAAATTCATATTAGTGGTCCGTGGGATTTGAAATCATGAATTTAGTGGTCCCTGAGGTCCGAAAGATTGGTTCTAGTCCACTCCCTGCTCAAGCAGATGACCTTATACCTCCTCTGATGGAGCTTCTCACAACTTCTGAAGGCAAGTTGTTCCACTATTTTTTGGAGTATAAGACGCACCTTTTTCCCTCAAAAAAGAGGCTGAAAATCTGGGTGTGTCTTATATACTGAATACAGCATTTTTTGCCTCTCAAAACCTCGCCCCCTTCACCAAAATGGCCATACAGAGCCTTATGGAGGCTTTCAGAGAGCTACTGGGGACTGGGGAAGGCAGAAACGAGTGAAAAATGGCCCATTTTTGCTCAATTTTGCCCCCCCCCAGCCTCCAGGAGTACTCTATAAGCCTCCATAAGG
>NW_028261394.1:44595705-44693330 GCF_051295495.1 Thamnophis sirtalis
CATAATAAATAAATGCACCATTTTCACCGCAACACATTTTGTTTCAATTTCTGTGAAAGGTGCATCTTTGCTACCCTGTTTTTCTGAAAATAAGATCTCCACGGATAATAAGCCCAATTGGGCTTTTAAGCGCATGCGCTAAAATAAGCCCTCCCCGAAAATATTGCAAGGCAGCAGTAACCATGAGGTGACCACGCTGGCCGCCTCCTGGACCTTGAAAATAATAAGACCTCTCTGAAAATAAGGCCAGGTGCTTATTTCGGGGGTCAAAAGAAAATAAGACCCTGTCTTATTTTCGGGGGAAACAGGGTAGGAAGCCTACATTTTCATTTTTAATTTTAAAAACAACAGCAGCCAGAAAGTGTATAGTGGAATACAGAATATATTAATTCTCACAACCCTTCTGATGGAATGGAAATTTCATTGGGTTGTGTGTTGTTAGGGAGCAAAGAACAGATTGGACGAATCTTTCCCATTTTCTGATGTGGTTTTCACACGCTTTTGACTTGAAGGCGCTCTGTGCTGGAGGGGAAAGTGGCGTGTATGCCATACAGAATGCTGATTTTTATTCTTTAACCTCCCTTTAATTGCTGTGGTTACATTAATAACCCGCGCTTAATAACTCTCAGCTTGGGATATTATTTAATATGGTTGACAGAGACTTGGTTGAGATGTCAGGGAGGGTGGGAGATTGACGGTTGCCAACCTTGTGTGGAACGGATAGCAAAAGAGCCGGGGTGTTGTTGTTGTTGGGGGTTTTTTTTGTCTGGGAAGTTGTGTTGACTGTGAACTTTTTCATCATAATCTTGTCTGTGGGATGTTCCAGTTGGTGCTCAAACAATCAATGGGTTCTGTTATCCTTTGCATCGAAGTCTTCTAAGCTATTCCATTTTTTGCCTTTCTTGCTTCCTCTTTTCTTTCTGTGCAAATATACACAATGTGGAAGAGGGGAGTCAAGTGGTGTGCTGTTGCATTTTCTGCATGCCACAGGTGGCATGCAGAACCCAATCTTCCGTCACACTAGCCTTCATCCCAGCCCAGCTCCACTGTGCATGTGTGCGCACCTCCTGCCAAGCCAGCTGTTTTTTGGGTCTCTGCCATGCATGCACGAGGTCAGGGTGCATGAGCGGGATGCACGCACCTGCTCGGGGGAGGGGGTGCATGCGCGGGGGGTGATTGCATTGCATTGCATTTTGGGAGTTCGCACAATGCCCCTGCGCTCTGTGGAAAGTTTCCTGCACCAGCCTGGAAGCAAAAAAATGGGTGAGGGGAGCGAGGCGCATGCACGGGGATGCTCACATTGCATTTTGGGGTTATGCATGCATTCACATGTGCACACATGCTTTGGGCACTTGGCACCAAAAAGGTTAGCCATCACTGGTGTAGAGTCTCCTGCAGTGGTGACATTCACATTTTTCTACTACCGGTTCTGTGGGCGTGGCTTGGTAGGCATGGCAAGGGGAAGGATACTGCAAAATCTCCATTCCCTTCCCATTTTAGGGGAAGGATACTGCATAACTCCATTCTCTCCCTACTTTGGGGGAAGGATACTGCAAAATCTCCATTCTCTCCCCACTCCAGGGGAAGGATACTGCAAAATCTCCATTCCCTCTCCACGCCAGGTGAAGGATAATGCAAAATCTCCATTCCCTCTCCACTCCAGGGGAAGGATACTGCAAAATCTCCACTCTCTCCCCACTCCAGGGGAAGAATACTGCAAAATCTCCATTCCCTCCCCACTCCAGGGGAAGGATATTGCAAAATATCCATTTCCTCTCCACTCCAGGGGAAGGATATTGCAAAATATCCATTTCCTCTCCACTCCAGGGGAAGGATATTGCAAAATATCCATTTCCTCTCCACTCCAGGGGAAGGATACTGCAAAATATCCATTATCTCCCTACTCCGGGGGAAGGATACTGCAAAATCTCCATTTCCTCCCCACTCCGGGGGAAGGATACTGCAAAATCTCCATTCCCTCCCCACTCCAGGGGAAGAATACTGCAAAATCTCCATTCCCTCTCCACTCCAGGGGAAGGATACTGCAAAATCTCCATTCCTTCTCCACTCCAGGGGAAGGATACTGCAAAATATCCATTATCTCCCTACTCTGGGGGAAGGATACTGCAAAATATCCATTTCCTCCCCACTCCAGGGAAAGAATACTGAAAAATCCCCATTCCCTCTCCACTCTGGGGCCAGCTGCAGGTGGTATTTGCCAGTTCTCCAAACTACTCAAAATTTCCGCTACCGGTTCTCCTGAACCTGTCAGAACCTGCTGAATTTCAGCCCTGGTCTCCTGCTTGGGTGGGTGGGGGGTTGGACTAGATGACCTACAAGGTGCCTTCCAACTCTGTTATTCTGTATTGAAAGTAACCAGGCATAGGTGTCAATGGTGATAAAAATGGCATGACACCATCCCCCCAATCACACAAATAATGTTCTTCATCGTTTCTCTTTGATGGGACCTCTGGATTGCATTATGACATTGTGCCAAGAGCATTGGCTTTTTGACACAACCTGGTTGTGTGGTTAGCTAAGAGCATGACAACACCAGTTCTGGTTTAGAAAAGCATATTAAAACAAGCCTTTGATTGAAAAAAGTATTAGGCAAAAAAGTAATGTTGCTGTGTGTTGCAATAGGTACTACTTAGAAGGAAATCCCACCGAAGTTGTTGTGGTTGACCCCAGCATAAATAGTTGCCAAGAGGCCAACCTTGAATGAATTACCTGGACTACTTCTGAGTCTATGATTACAGCCTTTTAAATAAAGGAGTTCATTTTCATCTTCTTCTCTATCTGCCACTTCTTTTTCCAGATGCTGATTCCAATATTAAACTTGATCAGGCCTGTAACGTTAGCTTGCTTTCTGCTAGTAAACCCGAGCAAACATCTGTAGCTCCGTAAAGATTTTGAAAAGGCTAACGCAAATGAGCCCAGACAACATGGTTTTAAAACATCTAAACTTTGGCTTTTTCCCCTCTACTCTTAGCCCCTGCTCTTATTGAAATAACATTTGTTAATGTGGAAGTGTATGAGAAAGAAAGAAAGAAAGAAAGAAAGAAAGAAAGAAAGAAAGAAAGAAAGAAAGAAAGAAAGAAAGAAAAAAAGAGAGAGAGAAAAAAGGAAGAAAAAAAGAAAGGATGGAAGGAAGGAAGGAAGAAATAGAGAGAAAAGAAAGGAAAAAGACAGGAAAGAAGGAAGGAAGAGAGAGAGAAAGAAAGAAAGAAAAAGGAAGAGAGAAAGAGAGTGAGAAAGAAAAAGAAACAGAGAGAGGAAAGAAAGGAGGAAGGAAAGGAAGAAAGAAAAAGAAATAGAGAAAAGAAAGAAAAAAGAAAGGAAAGAAGGAAGGAAGAAATAGAGAGAGAAAAGAAAGGAAAAAAGAAGGGAGAGAGAAAGAAAGAAAGAAAAAGGAAGAGAGAAAGAAAGAAAAAGGAAGAGAGAAAGAGAGAGAGAAAGAAAAACAAACAAAGAAAAAGAAATAGAGAAAAGAAAGAAGGAAGGAAGGAAAGGAAGAAAGAAAAAGAAATAGAGAAAAGAAAGAAAGAAAGAAAGGAAGGAAGAGACGCGCTTCAAGGTGCTAGTCGTTACTTTTAGAGCCCTTCATGGTTTAGGACCTGGCTACCTGAGAGACCGCCTCCTGCCACTTACCTCCCAACGACCAACAAGATCGCACAGGTTGGGCCTCCTCCGGGTGCCGTCAACCGGACAATGCCGGCTGGCGACTCCACGGGGGAGGGCCTTCTCTGTTGCTGCGCCGGCCCTGTGGAACGATCTGCCTGCAGAGATCCGGACCCTTCCCACTCTCCCGGCCTTCCGTAAAGCCATCAAGACCTGGCTGTTCCAGCAGGCCTGGGGCTGTTGATTGATATCCAGCCCCGCTTAGATGGAATGAGTGGCATGAATTTTAATACTGTATTTTTTATTCTTAAATTTTAATTGTTTCTTTGTCTTGCTGTGAGCTGCCCAGAGTCCCGATGGGAGTGAGCGGCATACAAATTTTATTAAACTTGGAAACTTGGAAACTTTTTCAGATGGCTAGAAACGATGCAGAGCAGAGTGGGAAAGTTTTATCTATTTTTTTTAATCTATTTTATTTGGATTTATAGGCCGCCCTTTTCCTTGAGGGGACTCAGGGCGGCTTACAATCATTAGGGAGGGGGTGCAATTCAAAACAAACAATATGTGAACAAAATAAATAAAGTAATAAAAACACAACTTGCATTCAACATTCAACACTCGGGTGGGGCAAATTAGAGACTTATCCCCAGGCCTGTTGGGATAGCCAGGTCTTAAGGGCTGCGCGGAAGGCCTGGACGGTGGTGTGGGTGCGTATCTCGACGGGGAGATCGTTCCACAGGGTCGGAGCTGCAACAGAAAAGGCTCTCCTCCGTGTAGTCGCCAGTCGACATTGACTGGCGGATGGGATTCGGAGGAGGCCCAGTCTGTGCGATCTTATCGGTCGGAGGGAGGTAATCGGCAGAAGGCGGTCTCTCAAAGTTGGAGTTATTTCGTCTTAATAAGGAAATAGAACAATGCACACACCCAAATAACATTCACGGTGCTTTTCACCGGGCACAGAAAGACAGCTGTGATGATGCAACAGAGGGTCAGAGACAGATGAAGTTTTTGCCAGAACGAGAGCTGGCCTTTGCTTTGAGACGTTGCTTGAAATGTCACTCAGATGCCTTCCCTCTGGATTTAATCCTCCCAGGAGATTGGTAGTACACGATCTCATCCTGGCACGCCAAGATTCTGAAACTTATGATTTGTCATGATTGCAAATCTCAGAAGCTAAACTCCAGTTCCACGCAATAGGTCACCTGTGGCTTCACCAGGTGTGTTTTGGTTTGCTGACAGCCGGGAAAAGAGGCCATCCTTTGAGGCTGCTTGCTTGTCTTCTTCAGTATTCTTGCTCTTCACAGAAATGAGGTCAATTAGAGCTGGTTTCCCTCCCTTCTCTTATTTCTCGTAAGGAACAGTTTGAACCGGTAGAGTTTAAGCCAGATGCTCAGACGTACAAATCAACAATGCTTTAGCTTTCATAAAGATGGAGAGAAATAGAGAAATAGAGAGAGAAAAGGAAGAAAAAGGAAAGGAAAGAAGGAAGGAAGGAAGAAAGAAATAGAGAGAAAAGAAGGGAAAGAAGGAAGGGAGAGAGAGAGAGAAAGAAAGAAAAAGTAAGAGAGAAAGAAAGAAAGAAAAAGGAAGAGAGAAAGAAAAAGAAACAGAGAGAAAAGAAAGAAGGAAGGAAATGAAGAAAGAAAGAAAGAAAGAAAAAGAAATAGAAAAAAGAAAGAAAAAAGAAAGGAAGGAAGAAAGAGAAAAGAAATGAAAACAAATAGAGAGAAAAGAAAGAAAAAAGAAAGGAAAGAAGGAAGAGTTTAAGCCAGATGCTCACACGTACAAATCAACAATGCTTTAGCTTTCATAAAGATGGAGAGAAATAGAGAAATAGAGAGAGAAAAGGAAGAAAAAGGAAAGGAAATAAGGAAGGAAGGAAGAAAGAAATAGAGAGAAAAGAAAGGAAATAAGGAAGGAAGAGAGAGAGAAAGAAAGAAAAAGGAAGAGAGAAAGAAAGAAAGAGAGAAAGAAAAAGGAAGAGAGAAAGAGAAAGAGAAAGAAACAAAGGGAAAAGAAAGAAGGAAGGAAATGAAGAAAGAAAAAGAAATAGAAAAAGAAAGAAAAAAGAAAGGAAGGAAGGAAGAAAGAGAAAAGAAAGGAAAAGAAATAGAGAGAAAAGAAAGGAAAAAGAAAGGAAAGAAGGAAGAGTTTAAGCCAGATGCTCACACGTACAAATCAACAATGCTTTAGCTTTCATAAAGATGGAGAGAAATCACACCTCCAGTTAAAACCTAAACAAACTCTAAACTGGTTTCCAGGAGAGTTGAGATCATTCATGAGTAGAGATCTGATCGGTCTATTGGAGGTAATTGGCAGCAGGCGGTCTCTCAAGTACCCAGGTCCAATACCATGAAGGGCTTTATAAGTGACGACTAGCGCCTTGAAGCGTATCCGGAGACCAATAGGCAACCAGTGCAGCTCGCGGAGGATAGGTGTTATGTGGGTGAACCGAGGTGCACCCACGATCGCTCGCGCGGCTGCATTCTGGACAAGCTGGAGTCTCCGAATGCTCTTCAAGGGCTGCCCCATGTAGAGCACGTTGCAGTAGTCCAGTCTAGAGGTCACAAGGGCATTGTGAAGGGAAATGACTTGTGGTCATTTCTCCAACACCTACAACCTGAATCATCAATCTCAAGTGTCTTAATAGTATGATTGCTGCTCTGAACTGTCCCTCAGTCCATCTCCAAAAATAAAAACCCCAACCTGATCATATCTTAAGCACCGAATGTACCATACAGTTCTTCCTGCGCCGTGTTTCTCCTCGCCACTTTACACACATTAGCTAATGATCCTTATTTCTAATTAGTGGAAATTGACTATGGTCAAAAGGGACACTTGAGTCAATTAACCAAATTATATATTCAAATCTCCCAGCTCCTGACCCAAAGCTTTTTTTTAAATGGTTGATGAAGACATCACCAAGCAACTGCGGAGTCCAAATTAAAGTCCCTGGCTGAGGTGGCGCGTAGAAGTGGGAGAATAACACCGTAAGAAAGTGTAGCTAATCTTATAATTCTGGAATGAAAGCTTTTCCCTTGAGATGGAAGCCTGAAAAAAAAACCTCAAGGTCGGATTCGGGAATTCGCCTAGCCGTTGCTGCTTGCTCCATTTAAGTCATTTCAGATTAAATTCTTTTCCGTTGCTCATAGCAAGGTCAGTAGATGGTCGTGGATTGGTGATCTTCAGGCCAAGGAAGAAGTCATGGAGGTTGCACCAAAGTTGAAGGTTCCTGCTTGACTTTGCTTTCTTCAACCTCGCTGAAGCAAACAACAAGAAGCGGGTGAGAAAAGACTGCCTTGAGACGGGATGAAGAGAAGCGGATAGCAGTCGTGTCTGACCATTATTTAGCAAGACACTCTGTTTATGAGGTTTGTGAGCTCCAAATTGGGTCATGTGCAAGAAGGGAAACCAGAAGAAGTATTTGTACTTGTCCTGAAAATGAGACCCTTTGTCAGAAGCTATGGCATTTGAACTATGGTGCTGGAGAAGACTCCTGCGAGTCCCTTGGACTGCAAGGTGATCAAACCTGGAGGAGATCAACCTTGACTGTTCTTCAGAAGGCCAGAATCTGAAGAGAAAACTCAAATTCTTTGGCCACCTAATGAGAAGGAAGGACTCTCTGGAGAAGAGCCACATGCTGGGAACGACGGAGAGCAAAATAAGGGGACGGCAGAGAATGAGATGGCTGGATGGAGTCACCGAAACAGTTTGGTGTGAGCTTAAATGGACCTCAAAGGATGGTAGAGGACAGGAAGGCCTGGAGGAACATTGTCAATAGGGTCGCGATGGGTTGGACATGACTTCACAACTAACAACATGGACTGGGTACACAGTCCTAAAATACATAGGTAACAATTTGACCATCGATGATCTCTAGATGATACAAGGCCATTAATTATTTCCGTTAAGTTTATATCCTTTACTGTCCATTGCCTGAGGTCGGAGTTGACTCCACTGGGCTCCTTCCACAAGTGAGCTATGGTGGCGCAGTGCAGTACTGCAAGCTACTTTTGCTGACTACCGACTGCCTGGAATTTGGCAGTTCGAATCTCACCAGGCTCAAAGTTGACTCAGCCTTCCATTCTTCCGAGGTGGATAAAATGAGGATCCAGATAGTTGGGGGGTGATAGGCTGACTCTGTAAACCACTTAGAGAGGTAAGCACTTTGAAGCGGTATATAAGTCTAAGTGCTATTGCTATTAACCTGAAATCAGCTTCATCTCCCTAGACAGATTTAAGCTTCTGAGGCACTCAGGAAGCCAAGCCAGCTGATTATCAACTTAATATTTGTTCTGAAGGAAATAACTGTGAAAATTCTTGCTTCATCCCATTTCCCACCTTCTGAGATTTCCACGAATTTGCCAAATGGGAAAACATCATTATGGCTAGCAACCATTTTTCACCTTCTACTCTTTCACCATTTTCAGGAAGTCTATAATGCTGGGATAGGTGGAAAGAAAGAGAAGATGGTTAGCAGCAGCCTAGATGGACCTCAAAGGCCTGGAGAAGTTTTATCTTCTTGGTCACTAAAAAGTCAACACGATGATATGACGATTTATTTATTAGTTAGTTTGTCAAACGTGTACAAAATAGCAAGTATAATTATAAAAATGGACATGAACCCAGGAAATGAGTACAAATAAATGGGGACAGTAGGACAGGGATGGTAGGCACACTGCATGCCCCCTTTATGCACCTCTTAGGAATGGGGTGAGGTCCATGGTGGACAGTTTGAGGTGGAACTGTGGGAGTTTGAGGATGTAACAATGGAGTCAGGTAGAGTATTCCAGGCGTTGACCACTCTATTGCTGAAGTATTTTTTGCAATCAAGTTTGTATCGATTGCTTGTTTGTATATTATTGTGGTTGAAGCTGAAGTAGTTGTTGACAGATAGGACGTTGTAGCAGACAATTTTGTGTACTATGATGATGTTATCCATTCATTTGTGTCCAACCTCCCATAGACCGATTAGATCTCACAGGTTAGGTCTCCTCTGGATTCCATCTGCCAGCCAATGTCGGCTGGCGACTCCCCGGGGGAGGGCCTTCTCTGTTGCAGCTCCAGTCCTCTGGAATGACCTCCCTGTGGAGATCTGGACCCTTACTACCCTCCCGGCCTTCCGCAAAGCCACCAAGTCCTGGCTGCTCCAGCAGGCTGGGGGCCTTGTGAAATATCCAGCCCAACATGCACTACGTCTTTGAGTAGAGCCTACACAAACCATCCAAAGCACTCTTACCAGCCTTACTTTGTCATGGACATGCAAGACTATTACAAGACCATTTCTTCATTGCCCGGAGCCATCATAGATGGAGGATTGAGCTGTGTGGGGAGATGGGGCTGCTTACAACCCCTCCAAGACCTTTTTGTTGTTGTTGTTGTTGTTGTTGCAATCTCTGTTTATTTGTATATTTAGTGAGACTCCTGGCTGATGAGAAGGTAGCTGCTGGTGAAGATGATGGAAAAGGGATGGGGGGGAGATGGGATGGGAGGGAAGAAGGCAGAGCTTCTGCCACCCAGCTGTAAAATCTTGGCGCTGCATCATTGAGCCAAAATTGTATCACCGAAGCTCTAATTTTACCTCCTTGGAGAAGTAATTTTGCTTTGGCATTTACAGTATTTCCTTTCCTAATTGCATCTTGTAATTAACACAGGAAGGTAAACAGTAAAAAAAAAAAAACAACTGGCAGGTTTAGGAATTAGGAGGTGTTTTCATCTTTAAAGTGCTTCCTCTTAAAAGCAACTTTCTTCATTCTTTACTTGAGTTCTGCCAATGCAGCTGTCTGTCTATTCTTGACTGTACAAGGCTGAATTTCTAGGAATTGAAAAACAGGCAGCTGCATTTCAACCTAGGTAATGTTGCAATATAGCTTATGTGGTTGGCTTTACTATGTTCTTTCAGCTCAGGATTAGTTCAAAGAAATTAGAGTAAAATTAGATTAATTGGTAAGGTTAATGTAAAGATCATTCATCCTAATATGAGATTTCTCATTTTCCTTGGACTCATAATCCTGGTGTCAGCGTTCCAAGTATCATGCAGAATTAAATCAGAGTCCAAGGCAAAACGATCCTTAAAGTTCCAATTTAATAAGTCAGACATCTTAGCACATCTGTGGAATCCCACTTCTGGAAGTTACCTAGGATTCCCACCCAGTTGAAAGTTCATGATCTTGTCCCCACGCCCACAAATCCATCACATGGTCCAATCTTCCTCTTCCACGCTGGCATCTCCACCCAGCTGGTTCCCGTCAGGTGCAGAGGTGCAGAGACAAAAGATGACCTTGGGCTTCTAGAAAAGAATGACAACAAAACATTCCACCATTCTACTCCTTTCTATTCCCCCCTCCCAACTACTGCACTAATGAAACAGCACAGTGAAATAATAGGAAGTGTGGCAGGCCAAAGATCCTAAAAAGGATATAATTGCAGGCCTGACACCTGGTTTGGTTGTAAAGCCTACATTCATGGGGGAAGAAAAATAAGCACAATATAGTGCTTAATCGACTCTACGACACAGTCCTTTCAACAGTTCCAAGAAGGCTCCACTCAATTCTTAATTCTCACCACTCAGGTGACTCTGATGACACAGATAAATCTCCAAGTGGCCTCAACGGCTCTATACAAGAATGCAAATGGCCAGATGTCTGCAAGGACTATAAATCCTTCCATTCTCCACCAGCCAGTCAGAGCTGAAAGAAGCTTCTTGGATGAGAAGCGAAACCTCTTCAAAGAAAAACTAAGAAAGTCCAGTTGCCTCTTGAAAAAAGCACCTTTGGGACAACCAAGACCTGGAGGACTAAGATTCTCCATAAACTCTTTTATTGGTAGATAATAATATGTATATAAGAGAGAGAGAGAAATGAGAGAGAAAGAAAGAGAGAGAATGAGAGAGAGAGAATGAGAGAGAGAGAGAGAGACAGAGACACTGAAGAAGCTTCTTGGATGAGAAACAAAATGTCTTCAGAGAAAAACCAGTTCAGTTGCCTCTTAAAATAGCACCTTCGGGGCAACCATGAACTGGATGACAGAGAATCTCTATAGACATCAATTGACTACATTAGAAAACTCTACCAGAAATATTAGGGTTTTTTTTTCCACACAATCAACCAATCGACTTAGAAAAATGGAAAATTGGAAGAGAGAAAGAAAGAAAAACCTAATATTTTTAATAGAGATGGTCGTGGCGAGTCAGCAGTGGCGAATTGTCCCATTGAAGCTTCAAACCACGCAAAGGGAAGTCAGTGAATTTATCTCTCATCGTAGTCGGGATGCTGCTAAGAGAGAGAGAGAGAGAGAGAGAGAGAGAGAGAGAGAGAGAGAGAGAGAGAGAGAGAGACAGAGACAGAGAGAGAGAGAGAGAGAGACAGAGAGAGAGAGAGAGAGAGAGAGAGAGAGAGACAGAGACAGAGACAGAGACAGACAGAGAGAGAGAGAGAGAGAGGAGAGAAGATCCTGTTATAAATCCAAAATCCAGAAAAGAGGAAACGGATGTTATTCCTGTCCTGTTCGCTGTTCGAAGGGAATCTCCTACCTAAAGCGATCTCTGCATTTCAATTTGGCAGCTTCTCCAGGTGATGAGTTAGCAATTGATGTGAACAGACCCACGAAAGGGACCTTGTTTTCATATCAGGAGAAACAAATGAATTCACCCTGAACAACAGTTTTTTTGTATTCCGGGAGATTAATATCTGTGTTGCTCAGGCTTGCTGGAAATAAATTAACTTGTGATGACACAATTACTGTCTTAACAGCATTCATTGCAGACAATTACATGGTATATAAGATACTTAATGTAGTTTTGTGATGAATTTAGGAAATAATTGAGTCAGATGCTGCTGCTTCATTCCATATCGTGCGAGGACATCAGTAAGTGGGTGATTTCCAGTAAACAGAAATGTAAATCAGGTGTTCCTTCCCTGGGAGGGAGTGCAATCCTGGCTAATCATTCATAAGAAATAATTTATCTTTCTCATTTGCATACTGTCTCTTTTTGCCAGCAGACTCTTGATCATTCATTGAGTATTTATTTCTAGCAGTATTTTATTGAGGCAGTTTGAGTGAAAGGACGCACAAGGCACTCAGAAATAGCTTTGGGTCTTCTGAATAACTTAGGAAAAAAAATTTTTTTTTAATGGTGTATGCTATTTTCAGATAGAAAAAAAGAGAATTATTGACTGGTATCAGCTTTCGTTCTTTAAGGAAAAGGAAAAGGATCTCCTCGCACATATCTGCTACTCGTTCCTGACTCTAGGGGGCGGTGCTCATTTCCATTTCAAAGCCGAAGAGCCAGCGCTGTCCGAAGACGTCTCCGTGGTCATGTGGCCGGCATGACTCAACGTCAAAGGTGCACAGAACACTGTTATCTT
Organism: Thamnophis sirtalis; assembly: GCF_051295495.1. NCBI lineage: Eukaryota > Metazoa > Chordata > Lepidosauria > Squamata > Natricidae > Thamnophis > Thamnophis sirtalis. The sequence goes on from NW_028261394.1 coordinate 44,607,693, forward strand.
CCCACCAAAGATGGTTCCTATTTTTCTACTTGCATTTTTATGTGCTTTCAAACTGCTAGGTTGGCAGAAGCTGGGACAAGTAACGGGAGCTCACTCCGTTATGTGGTGCTAGGGATTCGAACTGCTGAACTGCCAACCTTTCTGATTGACAAGCTCAGCGTCTTAGCCGCTGAGCCACCATGTCGTTTTTTCATTTTTTACTGTTTGTTGATTACCAACAAAGGAAAATTATATGTACCTTTTCTTGCAGACATTTCATGACCCATCTAGGTAACATCATCAATGCTGGTCTGTTTGTTGAATGATTGAATGATTGGTTGAAGTTCCATTTAAAATATTCAGATCAGATAGAGTCAGGATAATTTTCTCTCCTATTTTCCATCATTGGTCGTGGAAAGCTAATTTGTGGAATATATATATATATATATAGATAGATAGATAGATAGATAGATAGATAGATAGATAGATAGATAGATAGATAGATAGATATAGATATAGATATAAAGATAAATATAAGTATAAATATAAAGATATATATAGATATATATAGATATATATATAGATATATAGATATATATTTAAAGTCACAACCCCTGGTATGCCCCAATTATGGGAGGAAGCTAACTGCTTCCATTCTCTGTCAATTGGCTCGTCACAAGAGTCTATCACGACAGAAACCCAATATTTTTACTGTTGCCTTTGTTATATTTGTGTTTTATTTTCGGTTCGAATCCCACTAAGGGTATGGCTAGCTGATGAGAGCTAAATAGCTTGAAATAGATCTATACTAGTCTCCCTTTATTTATTTATCAGCACAAATAAAACACACACACACACACACACACACACACATAGATATATAGATATAGATGATGATGATATAGATATAGATGATATAGATATAGATATAGATATAGATATAGATATAGATATAGATATAGATATAGATATAGATATAGATATAGATATAGATATAGATATAGATATAGATATAGATATAGATATAGATATAGATATAGATATAGATATAGATATAGATATAGATATAGATATAGATGATATAGATATAGATATAGATATAGATATAGATATAGATATAGATATAGATATAGATATAGATATAGATATAGATATAGATATAGATATAGATATAGATATAGATATAGATATAGATATAGATATAGATATAGATATAGATATAGATATAGATGATATAGATATATAGTCTTCGTTTTCTCTATTCCTTTTGGAAAAAATGCATATTCTCAGATTTTGTTCAATCTCCAGTGAAAGGGGGGGAAAAGAAGTTTATTGGAGCTTCCAAATATATTACTTTGACTGAATTCCACCACTGCTTTTAGTTTAGCACAAGGCACGTCACTTTTTACTGGAGATTTTTATACCCTGAGCTCCGTGTAAAATTCACACATCTGCCCTGACCTTTTCTCTCTAAATGGTTTCATCATTGTGATCAACATGGAAAGGAAAAATGTAAAAAAGTTCATTTCTAAGAAGGTTAAGCAACTCTCACTGTGCCCTTTCTGCATTAATCTGGACCTCTCTGACATGAGAACTGTGGTCTCCTTAATTACATTTTGGTGTCAAAGGACACTTGAAACCAACAGATAAACATTCTGACCTTCAGAGTTCATCCTTGTACTTTAATTCAAGGTCAGGAAGTTCAAAAGTTCCCTTCCTTAGGACATCAGTTAAAAGAAAAGAAAAAAGGAAAGCTAGTCATCTGAGAGAGTTGATACTAAGTTTAATGGCGGGGTCTTATATTTATGCATTTGTCACTTTCTCCCTTGGCCTAACCTCACAAACGTTTCACAAAGCAGTTAGAACAAATTATGGTAACCCAGAATCCCAATTAATCCCCACAAAGAGTTTAATTTGCTTTTTCTTCATTTTTTTTTGCCAACTAGCAACTTACAAAGATGACTACTAAAGGAATATTCAATCCCAAGCAAAGCACGTCAAACCACACAATAGGGCTGTATTACTAACTATTACCCTTCTCGCCTTTCCTATAATTACCTATTCCTTTAGCATCTTATAACTATCACTTTGTTGTTTGTATCTTATGATTGATGTTGATTGCTTTTCGTTAGCATCCTATGATTATCACTCAGTCTTGTATCTTATGATTTACGATGATTGTATTTTATGATTATGATCATAATTGATCGCTTGTAGCTTGCATGTACACTGAGAGCTTACGCACCAGAGACAAATTCCTTGTTTGTCCAATCACACTTGGCAAAAAAGAAAGAAGGAAGGAAGGGAAGGAAGAAGGGAAGAAAGAAAGAAAGAAAGAAAGAAAGAAAGAAGAGAAAGAATGAAGAGAAAAACAAAGAAAGATGGGATTGATTGATGGGGAAAAGAAGGAAGGAAGGATGAAGGAAGGAAGGAAGGAAGAAAGAAAGAAAAAGGAAAGAGAAGAGAAAGACAAAGACAGATGGGAATGGGTGGATGGATGAAGGAAGAAGGAAGGAAGAAAGAAGAGAAAGACAAAGAAAGAAGAGAAAGACAAAGAAAGAAGACAAAGTCAAAGAAAGATGGGATTGATGGATGGGGAAAAGAAGGAAGGAAGGATGAAGGAAGGAAGAAAGAAAGAAAGAAAAAGGAAAGAGAAGAGAAAGACAAAGACAGATGGGAATGGGTGGATGGATGAAGGACGAAGGAAGGAAGAAAGAAGAGAAAGACAAAGAAAGATGGGATTGATGGATGGGGAAAAGAAGGAAGGAAGGATGAAGGAAGAAAGAAAGAAAGAGGAAAGAGAAGAGAAAGACAAAGACAGATGGGATGGGTGGATGGATGAAGGAAGAAGGAAGGAAGAAAGAAGAGAAAGACAAAGAAAGAAGAGAAAGACAAAGAAAGAAGACAAAGTCAAAGAAAGATGGGATTGATGGATGGGGAAAAGAAGGAAGGAAGGATGAAGGAGGGAAGGAAGGAAGAAAGAAAAAGGAAAGAGAAGAGAAAGACAAAGACAGATGGGATGGGTGGATGGATGAAGGACGAAGGAAGGAAGAAAGAAGAGAAAGACAAAGAAAGATGGGATTGATGGATGGGGAAAAGAAGGAAGGAAGGATGAAGGAAGAAAGAAAGAAAGAGGAAAGAGAAGAGAAAGACAAAGACAGATGGGATGGGTGGATGGATGAAGGAAGAAGGAAGGAAGAAAGAAGAGAAAGACAAAGAAAGAAGAGAAAGACAAAGAAAGAAGACAAAGTCAAAGAAAGATGGGATTGATGGATGGGGAAAAGAAGGAAGGAAGGATGAAGGAGGGAAGGAAGGAAGAAAGAAAAAGGAAAGAGAAGAGAAAGACAAAGACAGATGGGATGGGTGGATGGATGAAGGAAGAAGGAAGAAAGAAAGAAGAGAAAGACAAAGAAGAGAAAGACAAAGAAAGATGGGATGGATGGATGGGGGAAGGAAGGAAGAATGAAGGAAGAAAGGAAGAAAGAAAAAAGAAAAAGAAAGAGAAAGAGAAGAAAAAGACAAAGACAAAGGAAGAAGATAAAGACAAAAACAGATGGGTTAGATGGATGGGTGGATGGATGGATGGATGGAGGGAGGGAGGAAGGAAGGAAGGAAGGAAGGAAGGAAGGAAGGAAGGAAGGAAGGAAGGACAGGCATAAATTCTAAAGCTGAGAATCAAGGCAATGTGAAGTTTAACGATGATGGGATGGGAACGCAGAACTTCCCACTCAGCGATGGTGGTGGCATGCTGGGAAATGTGTGTGGGTTTGTCTTGGGAGTTGGTTTGGAATACCTTGCTTGTGAACCATCACAACTAGGCCAAAGAGACTGCCAGTTCCTTCGATGTGCCATGAATCACATCTCCCCGGGGTTCTCTGGCCAAGGATGAAGAGGAGTGGTTGGTGAGAAGCTGCCAAACAAATTAGAATGTAACAGTATTGGAACACCGAAGCAAGCTGCCTCGGCACATTCTTCTCAAGCTCGGTCCAAGTTTTGCAACCTCTCTGTCCAACATTTCCAAAAGAAGAAGGAGGGCCCCCTGCTCACTTTCTTCGGGATAAAATTGCTCGGTATTTTTATGCCCCTTCAACCAGACTCACTTTGATCTAAACCGAGTCCCCTCATTCTGTGGAAAATACATTTATCCTTTCTTGAGGCTGAATGGATGTTTTGGCAAAAACTTTACAAAACTCAGATCAATAATTTAAGATTGAGCCACACCATGTTTTCAATGGACAGCATGAAAAAGGCTTGTTGAAGTACCTTGCTCAATAGTAGTTAACTGTGAGAGGGATCCTGGAATCCTACTTAAACCATGACTTAAATAGGAGCCAGCCATGTGCAGCAGCTGCCAAAAAAGCCAACACAGTTCTAGGCTGCATCAACAGAGGGATAGAATCAAGATCAAGTGTTGATACCACTTTATAAGGCCTTGGGAAGGCCACACTTGGAATCCTGCATCCAGTTTTGGTCGCCATGGTGTAAAAAAGATGTTGAGACTCTCAAAAGAGTGTAGAGAAGAGCAACAAAGAGGATTAGGGGACTGGAGGCTAAAACATATCAAGAACGGTTGCAGGAACTGGGTATGTCTAGTCTGATGAAAAGAAGGACATGGGGAGACATGATAGCAGTCTTCCGATATCTCAGGGGTTGCCACAAAGAAGAGGGAGTCAAGCTATTCTCCAAAGCACCCGAGGGCAGGACAAGAAGCAATGGGTGGAAACTAATCAAGGAGAGAAGAAACTTAGAACTAAGGATAAATTTCCTGACAGAACAATTAACCAGTGGAACAACTTCCCTCCAGAAGTAGTGAATGCTCCAACACTGGAAGTTTTTAAGAAAAGGTTAGATAACCATTTGTCTGAAGTAGTGTAGGGTTTCCTGCTTGAACAGGGGGTTGCACTAGAAGACCTCCAATGTCCCTCCCAATTCTATTATTCTGTTATTCTGCCTGTCGGACTGACATATTATTTCTGCATACTGGCTGGGGAATTCTGGGACTTGACGTCCACCCGTATAAAGTTGCCAAGTTTGAGAAAGGTGACTTTACATATCCAAGGCAGTTAAAAGTAAAGGTTCCTTTTACACTTATGTGCTAGTCGTTCCCAACTCTAGGGGGCGGTGCTCATGTCTGTTTCAAAGCCAAAGAGCCAGTGCTGTCTGAAGACGTCTCCATGGTCATGTGGCTGGCATGACTTAACACCGAAGGTGCACGGAACGCTGTTACCTTCCCACCAAAGGTGGTCCCTATTTTTCTACATGCATTTTTACGTGCTTTCTAACTGCTTAGTTGGCAGAAGCTGGGAAAAGTAATGGGAGCTCACTCCATTACACGGTGCTAGGGATTCGAACCTCTGAACTGCCGACCTTTCTGATCGACAAGCTCAGTGTCTTAGCCACTGAGCTACTATATCCCTATACATGTGTATACTCCAGATCACCTGCAGATGTATCTTACGCACTTTTTCTCATTTAATTTTTTTTAACCTCTCTAATCTCCAGCAAGGCGATGAAATCAGAGCTATTGTTGAATGAATAAATCCTGCTATCTTCTTTTCCATTTCATCAATCTTTTGTTTTTCTAACAGTAGATGATGCTACTTAAGCCATGTGGTGATTAGTTCTCAATAGACAAGTTTCATAGACTCTAATCTGGGAGCCACCCACGAGATTCCCTTGCAAAGGTTACAGAAACTCCACGCAGTATCTGTGTTTACTTATGGAACAATATTGCTCTTATTTGTTCAGAATTTGGAAGCCCCCTGAAGCCCCGAAAAGCTTAGTGGAAAATAAACTACAGAATTATTCCTTTGTACATGAATTCAAGATTTGCACAAAAAGTCCACCTCGCAGAACAGAAGATGTTGTGAATTGTTTGTGGGCGGGCAGGTGAGATAATGAACCGCTGTTGTTTATCAGCGAAACATTCATTGTTGTTTTTTAAAGCTGTTTTTTTTTAAAGGCAAATGTAGCTGAGAAATATTTTGCAGAGGTTACCGGTGGGCGGTGTAAGAGAGAAAGGAACATTTCTGGTGGAAGGCATGCCACGCGTGAAAAATCTTTCCTTGTGTCTTGCATTATTTCACCGCTTGATTTTCCTAATATCTGTAGGAGGTTGACTTTGCATCTGACCTCAACAAAGCCAGAATACATTGGGGTACCCCTGTTTTTAAAATTATAATGTAACACTCACTATTTCAATGCTGGATGTTTCGTCGTTAACGAAGAGAACTTCAAATGGACACAAAGTAGCAATAGCAATAGCAGTTAGACTTATATACCGCTTCATAGGGCTTTCAGCCCTCTCTAAGCGGTTTACAGAGTCAGCATATTGCCCCCAACAACAATCCGGGTCCTCATTTTACCCACTTCGGAAGGATGGAAGGCTGAGTCAACCTTGAGCCGGTGAGATTTGAACAGCCGAACTGCAGAACTGCGATCAGCTGAAGTAGCCTGCAGTGTTGCATTTAACCACTGCGCCACCTCGGCTCTTTAAGTTTATATTAATTTATTAAATTTATTTGTTGCCCATCTCATATAGAAATAGAAATAGAATAACCGAGTTGGAAGGGATCTTGGAGGTCTTCTAGTCCAGCCCCCTGCTTAGGCGTGACTCCCGGCAGCTTACAGCATTCACGCATTCAAACCCTAACGGATAAACATTGATAAGTATCACTGAATTATTGGCAGTTCAATTTTTTTTTAATTTTAGTTTATCGAAAAGTAAAATACAGAAATTGAAAGGGAAAATGAAGATAATGAGGGAATAGGGGAGGAAAAGGGGGAGAGAAGAAAGTGTGTAGGATAGAGGGGAAAAAGAGAGAGAAAAGCACTAACTTCTGACACATTTTGGTATCAACTTTTTACTTTTAAATAATAATATATAGTAGCCATCTCTATAACATCAAACCTATGTGATGAGCAAAACCCAAAAGCAACATTCCCAATTTACCATCTCAAGTCCAAAACTGGTTTGGAACTACAAACAAAAATAATGGTATTATATTCTTTGAACAAAGCAGTCAATTTAGAGTATCATTGAATCTTAAGCTTTTCCATGTGGTAGCTCAATCTTCTCAGGTGTGGAGTCTTTCAGATATATTGGACTTCAATTCACTTGAGAGACCGCCTGCTGCCAATTACCTCCAAGAGACCGATTAGATCCCACAGATTAGGCCTCCTCCGAATTCCATCCGCCGGCCAATGCCGGCTGACGACCACCCGGAGGAGGGCCTTCTCTGTGGCTGCACCGACCCTCTGGAACGAGCTCCCCGTGGAGATTCGAACCCTCACCACCCTCCAGGCCTTCCGCAAAGCCCTTAAAACCTGGCTGTTCCGACAGGCCTGGGGCTAAAGAGCTGTTGCCCCCTTTCTCGAATGGTATGGTTGTTGTGTGTTTTTAAATTTTGTATTGTTATATTTTTGTCTTTTTTATCCCCCTGTTTGTACCCCCTTCCCTGATTGAATTGTGAGCCGCCCTGAGTCCCCTTCGGGGGAAAAGGGCGGCATATAAATGTAATCAATCAATCAATCAATCAATCAATCAATCACTTCGGACCCGAAGAATCTTCTTGGATAAGAAGTGAAAGAAAAAACAGAAAGTCCAGTTGCCTCTTGGGAGAACTCTGACCTGGATGTCTTCCATCCAAATATCCCCCAACTGTCTATGGAGATTCTCAGTCATCTAGGTCATGGTTGCCCCAAAAATGCTTTTTTCAAGAGGCAACTGTTTTTTTTCTTTGAAGACCTTTTGCTTCTCATCCAAGAAGTTGAAAGATCTCCAAAAAGCAAACAAACTCAGTTGCCTCTTGAAAAAAAAAAATCACCTTTGGGACAACCATGACCTGGATGACTCTCATTGGCTTCAATTCAGCTACCCTCCAACTGGCTCAGACGTTAGCTAGGTTGGAGATCAATGGCCTCCTGTGCTCCAGATACCTGGAGAAACATCTCCCCCAATTCCTGTCATTGACTGTTGTGCTTTAGATGGGAGAAGACTTACAGCTATGAAATCATTGGCTAATCCTCAGATGAATCCTGAAGCCACAGGTTAGTTAGTTGTGGGAGAAGAAGGGAAGCCAGCATAAATTTGTCTGATGTAATTGAGTATAATTCTGAAAGTCTTAACGTTGTGTAAAATCATCGCAAACTTGCAGCAATCCATTATCTCCTTCCAGATCACGGTGTGCTGACAATGGAGGAGCAACTAAATACTTGGGTTTGGCCTCAGTTAATCATGCACCTTTGGAGAGATGACACAGATACCCAAAACATGTTTAGCAAATGATGGTTGGAGCATACCAGTTTCCCCCGGGGACAGCGGAGCAATGAAAAGCAGCTTCAGGAGGAGGAGGAGGAGAAGGAGGAGAATGCAGGGTTGATCAGTTGATTGCTATCTGGCCAGGTGAGGCTGCTGGCACTTGTGTTTACGGAACAGTTTGAAAAGTATTAATTGTTTAGATAAGGTTTTATTTCTTTTAAAAAACACAAATATTTCATCATTCGTCAATCATTAAAACATTGAAGTACAATTTTTTTTGTATGCCCCTCCCTCCCTCCACCCCCCAACCCCCCTCCTCCTTCCCCCCCCGCGACTTCCCAGAACCCGTACACGGTATGGATTTTTAACTAACACAGTCTAAAATCTATTGAGAAAAAAGAAATAAAGAAATTAATGACATTCTACATTGACCTTAGCTTCTTCTTACTGAACTAACTTTAAACAATTTAAATCATTTCTGATCTTAAGCATAGGCTAACTGGAATTTCTTGGTCCCGTATTTATTTTGTATATAGTCAATCCATTTTTTCCAGTCTCGTTTATATCTCTCATTTGAGTGATCTTTAAGATATGCCGATATTTTAGCCATCTCGGCTAAGTTTGTGACTTTCAATGTCCATTCTTGGATTGTAGGCAAGTCTTCCTTCTTCCAGTATTGCGCCACCAACAGTCTTGCTGCAGTTATTAGGTGCAAAATCAAGTTAGTCTCTACCACTGTAAAGTCAGTGCATATACCTAGTAAAAATAACTGAGGGGTAAACTTTATCCTTCTTTTAAAGATATTTTGCATAACCCACCATATTTTTATCCAGAATGCCTTAACCTTTTGGCAGGTCCACCATATATGATAATATGTAGCATCGAGAGAACCACACCTCCAACATTTAGGCTGTATGAAAAGTATTAATTAATTGTTGAGATTGTGTGTGTGTCTGTGTGTGTCTGTGTGTGTGTGTGTGTAGAAGGTAACTTACAAAAGCATTTCCGACCAAGCTCTTGGCAATGGGTGGAGTACAGGCTAAGAGGATTGGTGGCCATTGTTCGGAAGGATTTTTGTCAATCCATCTTTATTCGGCTGAACGTTCATTTGTAGCGCACGGCGAAAGCCGCTTTTCCAAATAGTTAATCTGGGAGGAGAACCCTCAATCTTTATCACATGATACATGTCATTATTTTATGCGGAGAGACGTATTGGGGATCCGAATTGGAAAAAAAAAAGGACTAGGGATGACATGATAGCAGTATCCCAGTATTTGAGAGGCTTCCACAAAGAAGAAGGGGGCAGTTTATTTTCCAAAGCACAAGAAGACAAGGAACAATGGATGGAAACTAATTAAGGAGGGAAGCAACCTAGAAGTAAGGAGAAACTTCCTAACAGGGAGGGACAATTAACCAGTAGAACATCTTGCCTTTCAGAAGTTCTAGGAGGTGCTTCATCACTGGAGGTTTTTAAGAAAAGACTGGACAGCCATTTGACCGGGATGATATAAGGACTCCTAGGTTGGACTAGAAGACCTCCAAGGTCCCTTCCAGCTCTATTCCGATTGTAATTGTAATTGAATACAATTCTGAACCCAGCTAGCTCTTGCTTCATTCTTAGATTTAGACTTAGACTTAGACTTATATACCGCTTCATAGGGCTTTCAGCCCTCTCTAAGCGGTTTACAGAGTCAGCATATTGCCCCCAACAACAATCCGGGTCCTCATTTTACCCACCTCGGAAGGATGGAAGGCTGAGTCAACCTTGAGCCTGGTGGGATTTGAACAGCTGAACTGCTGAACTGCAGTCAGCTGAAGTAGCCTGCAGTGCTGCATTTAACCACTGCGCCACCTCGGCTCTTTCCCCAATGTGCGAACCTTTGCGCAGAGATTTTGGCTGGGGAATTCTGAAGTCCACCCAAGTTGAAGTTGTTAAGGTTGAGACATGCAGGATAACAAAGTTGGAAAGGACCTTGGAAGTCTTCTAATCCAATCCCCTGCTTAAGCAGGAGACCTACCAACATTTTAGATAAGGGGTTATCCAATCACTTATCTAATCTAGAGCCGAGGTGGCGCAGTGGTTAGGGTGCAGTACTGCAGGCCACTTCAGCTGACTGCTATCTGCAGTTCAGCGGTTCTAATCTCACCGGCTCAAGGTTGACTCAGCCTTCCATCCTTCCGAGGTGGGTGAAATGAGGACCCAGACTGTGGGGGCGATATGCTGACTCTGTAAACCGCTTAGAGAGGGCTGAAAGCCCTATGAAGCGGTATATAAGTCTAACTGCTAACTGCTATTATTTAAAAAAAAAAACTTCCAGCAATGGAGCTCCCACAACTTCTGGAGGCAAGCCGTTCCACACATCAATTGTCCCAACTGTCAGGAGATGTGGCCATGCTGTAGATCAACGCCATTACCAGGTGTTGAATTAACTTGAGGACTTTTCTATAGAGAACCCCCCACCCACCCTCCCAAACCGATCCTCCATTGTCAATCTATGCCTTCCTTTTCCCCCCAACTTTGGGATGTCCTAATCTAGAGTTTAAGCTCTGCCTCTGGAAATCAGGAGAACCATCATGGAAGCCAACAGGAAGATCGCTCCTTCGGTACGTTGGGTTGACATTGGCCTCATTGTTTTAATCGATTTGAATCATTTAATTGACCGAGATTGAACCATCGCTTGACGTTCAAGCAAAGCCAAGGAGAAAGGTCTGGATAGAACCAGTGGTGGGCCACTAGATTAATTTCTAAATGAGTTTGGGGGCTGGGACCACCACGAAGCCAAGAAGGAGAACAGGCTTCTTCTTACAAGCTTAGTCCTGCATGCTTAGGTTTTTTTCCCTCACCACCCGCCCTGTCTTCCTCCCCCAGCCAACAAGCAGTGTGGTCTTGCACACTGCTAACACTCCAACAGCCTCTCACACGGTGTTGATCTCAGACACGGCCATAAATCACAAGGGCTTATTTGGCTTCAGGCTGACGAAAGCTCTGAAGTAATCCTGGCAATTGGGAGGGTTCGGTGTCCCCTCCTGCCCCCCACTCTTTCTGCACCTGGGAAGGTGGGACTTGGGCTGGTGATTTACAGCTCCTCTTTGGTGTGTTTTTCTTTAATTGAGAATTTACATGATAATTTGTGGCTACACGATTAGGTTGAGTTTATCTTATGAAGCGATCGAGGAGAGTTGTTTAGAAAACCCCAGGGGTGCATTCCAGCTTCTTCAGCTATCCAAACCAATTTTCTGTTGTTTCCAACCTCTTTGACTACTACTACTACTACTACTACTACTACTACTACTACTACTACTACTACTTCTTCTTCTTCTTCTTCTTCTTCTTCTTCTTCTTCTTCTTCTTCTTCTTCTTCTTCTTCTTCTTCTTCTTCTTCTTCTTCTCCGTCTCCGTCTCCTTCTCCTTCCTCTTCCTCTTCCTCCTCCTCCTCTTCCTCTTCTTCTTCTTCCTCCTCCTCCTCCTCCTCTTCTTCTTCTTCTCCTTCTTCTTCTCCTTCTCCTTCTTCTTCTTCTTCTTCTTCTTCTTCTTCTTCTCCTCCTCCTCCTCCTTCTTCTTCTCCTTCTCCTTCTCCTTCTCCTTCTCCTTCTTCTCCTTCTGCTTCTTCTGCTTTTGCTTCTTCCTCCTTTTCCTCTTCCTGTCCTCTTCTCCTTCTTCTTCTGCTGCTTCCTCCCATTCCTCTTCCTGTCTTCTTCTTCTTCTTCTTCTTCTTCTTCTTCTTCTTCTTCTTCTTCTTCTTCTGCTTCTGCTTCTGCTTCTGCTTCTGCTTCTGCTTCTGCTTCTGCTTCTGCTTTTTATGCCTCCTCTTCCTCCTCCTCTTCGTCTTCCCATCCCCCCTCCTCCTTCAAGAAAGAAACAGGGGGAGAGAAAGAGAAGTGGCTGAGCCTGGATGCAGTTTGATCTCCCGCTAGAAAGGTCAAAGGTCCAACCACTCGTAAAAGAGCGGTTGAAGCCAGGAGAGGTTGCACTGCAATTGTAAAAATCGAGATTCTCCCACAACGGTAGGCGGCTGTATGAATGTCAAACTGTACAATAATCAGATCTGTGCCTTTATCAGCCACATCTTCACCTGTGCTACATTGATGACTCCATCAACGTGGGTTTATTTTGCAGCTGTGGGAACATGTGGGGTTACCTTGCATGAGAGGTCAAATCTCCTAAATTGCAGCCTGCACGTTAACGATTTTGGTTGGGGAGGTTTGTAAAAGATGCCATTAAAACGCACACAAGTGTTACTGCACCTACACCTTGTAATTAGAGAAGCGGGGAAGAACAACCACCTTGGAAATGTTCTTGAATCCATGCAAAACACGGAGTCCAAATCTACTTGGAGGAGTAATCAGGAAGTTTACTTCATTTCTTGGAGTGGGGTGTTGCTCCAAAATTAATGATACGTCTGTCCTGAGGAATCAACTCCCCCCCCAAACATGTTGATCACCTAAAAGCACCACCGGTGGAATGGGACAGAAATGGCACAATTTCGGAGGGATCCTATGAACTCTACTGAGATTTAATGAATGAGAAATGGAAAGGAGGCCCAGTTTAATTTTTGCCAACCAGCTTTTGAAGCAGGAATCTGTTTTGTTTTTTTTTAAGAGAGAGAAACACTTGGCCCAGGAGAATATAGAATGATGCTTTAGGAGGGGGTAGGTTATAGAACATAGATGAGATCTATTTGTAAAAAGAAAAATAGAAAAAGAAGGGAGGGAATCAACCAGTTGTTATTAACCAAGTCTCTACTCTTCTCTTTTGCCTCCTCCTCCTCCTCTCCTCCCTTGCTGCTCTTTTCTTTCTTTCTTTCTTTCTTTCTTTCTTTCTTTCTTTCTTTCTTTCTTTCTTTCTTTCTTTCCTTCCTTCCTTCCTTCCTTCTTTCTTTCCTTCCTTCCTTCCTTCCTTCCTTCCTTTATTTCCTTCCTTTATTTCCTTCCTTCCTCCCTCATTCACTTACTTACTTACTTACTTACTTACTTACTTACCTACTTACTTACTTACTTACCTACTTACTTACTTACAGCCCATAATCAGCCCCCATGGTCATATAATTAACTACAGTATTTTAATAACACTCCCTTTAGTCTTTTATTATCATTCTTGTTGTGATTGTTATTGCTACATATCCACTTAAGAGCAATAAATGGTAATCAGCAATTCATCTGCTGATATGCAAATGTAAGATGCTACATGATGATTTGACAACACTGGATTGAGTCACTTGCCTTGCATTGTCGTCCTGTGAAAAACAAAAACCTCACTTACAAAATGTACGTGGGAAATATCCCTGCTTTGGGATCGGAATCCTTGGCAGATTTTCAAATCTCTGGATTTTGCATAGGATGCAGTGGCGTTGCAAACACCAGAAAGGATCAGCTACAAACTTCTGAAACGGTTCTCCGTTCTGTCTCCGCCTTCTGTGTCAGTGAATCTCTATTTTGCCTTCCAGTCAGTTTTGACTCTTGGCAGCTTCACAGTTGGATCCATGCAAGTTTTCATTCTTTTATCTTTTCGGGGGAACACCACATAAATGCTTAGCCAATGCCTTCTTTTGTGGATTTGTGCAACTTCCAGAGCAGCCTTCAGGCTCCCTGGAGGGATGGATATGCCATTGAATTAACAAAGAAATGCAATCCTTCCATCCCACCATCCTACCAGAACCCAACTTTCCATCCCCACATTATCTAGTTTCAACTGTCAGTACCTCTCCTTCCACCCATCTTCCACCAGAAGTGATGAAGCTTCTTGGATGGGAAGCGAACCTTCTTTCTTTCTTTCTTTCTTTCTTTCTTTCTTTCTTTCTTTCTTTCTTTCTTTCTTTCTTTCTTTCTTTCTTTCTTTCTTTCTTCCTTCCTTCCTTCCTTCCTTCCTCCTTCCTCCTCCTCTTCTCCTCCTCCTCCTTCCTCCTCCTCCTCCTCTCCTCCTCCTCCCTCCTCCTCCTCCTCCTCTTCTCCTCCTCCTTCTCTCCTTCTTCTCCTCCTCCTCCTCTCCTCCTCCTCCTCCTCCTCCTCCTCCTCCTCCTCTTCCTCCTCCTTACTGCAAATGCTAGTCCCTTCTAGCACTGATAATGTTATCTAGTTGGGTCATGAAACATCTTCAAGAAAGCAACCGAGCTCTGAGAGTATCAAGGACCTATCGTCATTGTCCTCTTCTTCCTCCTCCTCCTCCTCCTCCTCCTCCTCCTCCTCCTCCTCCTCTTCCTCCTCCTCCTCTTCCTCCTCCTTACTGCAAATGCTAGTCCCTTCTAGCACTGATAATGTTATCTAGTTGGGTCATGAAACATCTTCAAGAAAACAACCGAGCTCTGAGAGTATCAAGGACCTATCGTCATTGTCCTCTTCCTCCTCCTCCTCCTCCTCTCTCCTCCTCCTCCTCCTCCTCCTCCTCCTCCTCCAGGAAAAAAAAGTCCAGTTGCCTTTTGAAGAAGCACCTTTGAGATAACTATGACCTGGAGGACTGAGAATCTCCACGCTTACATCCCTGAAGTAAGAACTTTGGTAACAACCTTTCTCGTGCAGTGATGCTTCACTGCGTGAAGTTTTTCAGTGCATAAAATGAGCATAGAGGAGCTGTAACGCAGGGGAGTGCTTGGAACTCCTCAGAAATTGATGGGTTTTCAATACCATTGTATAGAATGTGAAGGAGGTGTGTTTTCGTTTTATGTTTATGCATAGTGTGCATTGAAGATGGCATTTAATTTCATTGTACAAGGTGCAATGGCAATAAATGAAACGAAGCTAAATTGTAAGGCACCCAGAGTCTGAGATGGACAGCTGTAGAAAGTGAATAAATAAGTGCATTAATCCGTAAACCTTCAGCATTTAAACACTTGTATAGAAGCAATGCTTTCTGTTGTAGTGCGGGAGTATCTCCACTCAGGACTCTGGTAGGTAAGGAAATCTCAAATGCCGTGTTGTTCCCCTGTGCCCAGGCTCCACCCCTTTCCTATGTGTGTCATGCTGTCACACGCACATACAACACTGGTGAGGTTCTGTGTCACAATACCTCTCACATTGCTTTCACAATTTTGATTACTGATATCTCTGTTTTGGGCGTGATCCCTCCTCCCGTTGAGTCCTAAGATTTGGCACGGAACGGAGTTTTCTAATATGAAACAAGAGGAAAGTTGTTATACAAACAAGCTGTCACGTTAGCTGGAGTTAATCTGCTTAATTTGTCATTCGTTGAATTTAATTCACATTTATTTTTTTTCGCTTCGGCACTCTTTGGATGTATTCTTTGGCATGTCAAAGAATAATAATAGCACCTATTCTGAAATAGCTGTTCACGCCTGCCCTTTGTGTTTGCAAGAAATGTGCAGCATTCTACACTTATTGCAGCTGCTTTTAATTTAAAAAAAACCCCAACAACACGTGGTTTTTCCCTGTGGCATTCTGTGGAAGTGAAAGGGGAACTTAGAAGTAGGAGAGACATGAAGCGTTTGAACTTTGGCATTTTGAACTTTGGAGAAGTTGGAGAAGGAGCCTGAGAACCGTATGGGTAGCCAAGTAAACAAACAAATGGATCATCAAAACAATCACCTCAAAATTATCACTTGAGGGACGCATGAGCAGGCTGAAATTATCATGTTTTGGATAGACAATGTGCATCTCACCTATGAAGGTGAGAAAGGTAGACGGAAAGGAAAGAAGGCCGTTCACAAAGTGGATAGGCTCAGATATACTAGGTTGTCCTAGAAAAAGGTCTAGCTATGTTGAGTCAACTTGACTCAACAGTCAAGTTGACTGATCAAGAATCAACTTGATGGTACACAATTAAGCAAAGGAAAAGGGGAAGAGGGAAGAAGGAGAAAAAGGAAGAGAAGGAGAGAGAAGGAGAAGGAATGAAGTCAGAGAGAAGGAAAAGGAGAAGGAAAAGGAGATGCAGTCAGAGAGAAGAAAGAGAAGGAGAATGGAGGGAAGAGAGGTGAAGTCAAGGAGAAAAAGAAGGAGAAAGAGAAGGAGAAGGAAGCAGTGAATCTAATGATTAGCATCCCCTGATACTGACACCAAACCTCCTACTTAAGCTTAAGAACATCATCCTCTCTGTTGGGTCAACATTGCAAGACTGCCAGTAGTATCAGAAGAAGATACACTACTTTGCAGAGACCCAAATACAACATTGTGCTCCCCAAACTACATTGACTTCTGTGGACCTGCACTCAAAGCCTCCTCCAGGTCCCCATAATTCCCCAACCAATGGCTCTTGGATTTGTGGTCCAAAATATTGATGGGACGGTCAATCCAGTAGACCCTGAAGAATTCTTGTGCAGAGAACTTTTGTTCCAGATCAAGAAACTTACCAAGGTATGCCTACGCCTTTTGGTGCGTTCCATAGGCATGTGTCATGTTACAGAAAGAACTGTCATTCAGATGTCTTAAATTCATTCTCTCTCTCTCTCTCTTTTTTCAGCACATACCTCACTTGAAGCTGTTCAAATACAGGAAGAGAGAAAAGAGCTATTTACAAATGCTCACAGGCCGAGGTATTAATTAATCTTCCCCCTGTACAGTTTCTTCTTTGTGATGTATAGCAAGCAGTGACACTGTTGGGTAAACAGGGAGATTAGCATATTTGCAAACTGGTCTAAGTGACTTTGATCAGTTGATCTTTCCTTGTATGGGACCCGCTGGGAGGCGCCTCCTTTTCTTGTCTCTCCCTCTTTCGTGGGACAAAGATCGCTAATCCTTTTTACACTGTTCTCAGATCCATATTTACCGTTTCCAGCTTGTCTGGGGCCCAGCTACAGCTCTGTGAAGTTTTGGCCTTGGTTCAGCTAGCTTCTTTCTTTTTCTTTTAATTCTCACTGGGGGCGGGGGCGGGAAGGGGGGGTTGACTTGATGATTCAGGTTTAGTTTGGATTGGTTTGTTCTGTCAAGCAACATTCCAAAGAAGTACAAGGAACTGAATGGATAAGCCTTAAATGAGTCGAATTCATGACAAAGCAAACCAGAACTCTTGAGAGCCAACAGGGGGAAGAGGATGACGAAAAACTGTTAATGATATTTGAACATACTCCCTTCCTTCCTTCCTTCCTTCCTTCCTTCCTTCCTTCCTTCCTTCCTTCCTTCCTTCCTTCCTTCCTTCCTTCCTTCCCTTCCCTTCCCTTCCCTTCCCTTCCCTCCCTCCCTCCCTCCCTCCCTTCCCCTTCCTTCCTTCTAACAAAATAACAGAGTCAGAAGGGACCTTGGAGGTCTTCTACTTTAATTCCCTGCTCAGGCAGGAAACCCTATCATTTCAAACAAATGGTTGTTCAAACTCTTCTTAAAAACCTCCAATGTGGGAGCACTTACAATTTCTGGAGGCAATCCATTCTACTGATTAATTGTTGTCTCTGTGAGGAGAACAATTCCTTCCTTCCTTCCTTCCTTCCTTCCTTCCTTCCTTCCTTCCTTCCTTCCTTCCTACCTACCTACCTACCTTCCTTCCTTCCTTCCTTCCTTCCTACCTACCTACCTTCCTTCCTTCCTTCCTACCTTCCTTCCTTCCTTCCTTCCTTCCTTCCTTCCTTCCTACCTACCTTCCTTCCTTCCTTCCTTCCTTCCTTCCTTCCTTCCTTCCTTCCTTCCTTCCTTCCTACCTACCTACCTACCTACCTTCCTTCCTTCCTACCTACCTACCTACCTACTTGCCTACCTACTTACCTTCCTACCTACCTACCAGGGGTGGGTCTCTTGCCCCGTTCCAACCGGTTCGGTTGTAACGGGGCCGGTGGTGTCCTCGTGCACACGCGCGGCGCACGCATGCGTACTAGCATCTGTGCGATGCTCCAGCTGCTCCTGGAGGATCGTGCAGGTGCTGTATGCGTCCTGTTCATGCGTGGAAGCGCAGAACTCGTCAAAACCGGGTAAGGAGCGCGGGCGGGCGGGTGGGCCCTTCGCTGTTCCCAGAAGTTACTTACTTCCGGGTTCGCCGACCAACCGGTTCGCAGGGACTGCCGCGAACCGGTTGAAACCCACCCCTGCTACCTACCTACCTACCTACCTACCTACCTACCTACCTACCTACCTACCATACAAATGGCTCACAGAACATGGATTTGTATCTATCGGTAGACTGTTTTGATTTGCAGCTAAGTGCTATTAAAAGCTCATCAACTTGCTTAACCTATTTTCAACAGTCCAGACCTTTTAAATTAGGACAGGTTCCCCGCTGTTATTCAGGGTAAACAAAGGCAAATTGAAATGCAGTTGAGTTCCCTTGTCTTCAGGTTGCCAAGTCCTGCTCTCTGTATACGAACGTGGGACAATTCCAGGATTCCTAATCTCTAAATATCTCCAAAATGTGTCCAAAAGAACATTTCCTCCCTTTTCTCAACTAGTAGGTCCAGTTCTGATTGAAACAGATGTTTGAATATTCAACAAGATGCTTTCTCAATAATTCTAATAAAAACCTGCAACTAAACCAGTTGCAAGAGCGATACAATTCAGATGTGGCTAGGAAAGCTTTGTTACAACAGTCTCGTTACAAACCATCCATAGTTATCACCAGTAGTAGATCCAGCAAGCCTAACATTAGGAGCAGCCTGATTATCTCTTATTATCTGCCAAAAGCAGAAGATTTTTTAAAAAGAAGATTGTATTTTGGGAAAGCATGGTTTCACAACTTGGCTACAATGGAAGCAGATTCTATCTTCCCAGGAAGGTTGTGTGAGCGTGTTTAGAAGGGCTGAGCATTTGCAAAGCATTTGCAAAGCATTTGCAAAGCCTGACTTACAAACAGCCCAGAATGGGGAGAGACTTGGCACAGACATCCACAGCCTCCCACAGTTGTCCTGAAACACTCTCCAATTAGGATTCTCCCCTTAGTAATTTCAGTATTAGGGAGGGACACCTGTTGATTGTGTGCACGATGGAAGCTGTGGTCGCTCACACGCATAACAGCATTTTTCACATCATTTGGGGCCTCCTCTCGTTCTTGCATCAAAGCGACAACCAACTCAAAAGACATTCTTCCTGTTCAGCATGCACTCAACAGCCATATCTGGGCCAGTTGATACCATCAGCTCAATCCATAGTTCCTAGATTGTCCCAAGGTTCAAGTGGAAACAGTGGAATTGCATTTGTTGGGATGAAACATCCTCGGAAATGTGTGGCATTTGTGGTCTGTCGTAAACAAAAATAAAGCCACTTTTTGGCTTATGCATAGATGATAAGAAATTGTCTTTGAAATGTTCTACATGATGGATATGTAGTGTATGTAGTGGGGATTTATTTTTTTCTGCAAATAACCTTTCTTTCTTTGAATAATACAAATCTTTCCTACTCAGTTCCCTCAAATGACAATGTCCATGAAATGCTTTATATCTTATTCTGTGATAGATAGACAGACAGACAGATGTTAAAGACAGACAGATAGATGATAGATAGATAGATAGATAGATAGATAGATAGATAGAAAGATAGATAGATAGATAGATAGATAGATAGATAGATAGATAGAAAGATAGATAGATAGATAGATAGATGATAGATGATAGATAGATAGATAGATGATAGATAGATAGATAGATAGATAGATAGATAGATAGATAGATAGATAGATAGATGAGATGAACAGCTATATAAATTTAACTCACCAACCAACACATAAACAAATAAATGATTGAAAATAGATAATATGATGATGATGATGATGATGATGATGATGATGATGATGATAGATGGATGGATGGATGGATGGATGAGAGATGGATGGATTGATGGATGGATGGATGAGATGAGATGAACAGCTATAGTATATTAATTTAACTCACCAACCAACACATAAACAAATAAATGATTGAAAATAGATAATATGATGATGATGATGATGATGATGATGATGGATAGAGATAGATGATAGATAGATAGATAGTAAAATAGATAGATAGATGGATGGATGGATGAGATGAACAGCTACAGTATATAAATTTAACTCACCAACCAACACATAAACAAATAAATGATTGAAGATAGATAATATATGATGATGATGATGATGATGATGATGATGATGATGATGATGATGATGATGATGATGGATAGATAGATAGATAGATAGATAGATAGATAGATAGATAGATAGATAGTAAAATAGATAGATGGATGGATGGATGAGATGAACAGCTACAGTATATAAATTTAACTCACCAACCAACACATAAACAAATAAATGATTGAAGATAGATAATATATGATGATGATAGATAGATGATAGATAGATAGTAAAATAGATAGATAGATAGATAGATAGATAGTTATAGATAGATAGATAGATAGATAGATAGATAGATAGATAGATAGATAGATAGATATAGATAAATAGATAGAGTCTATTTATAGGTGGATGCAGCTAAAAACTCCCTCTCTTTGAGTACCCACAATTTTGCACATTCAAAAACACAGCTAGATAACAGCAAACAAGGAGGAAGACAAAGAGAAAACCACAAAGTTTTAAGAACTCAAACCCCTAGAAAGGTACAAACGGAATGTCCCCCTCCCCCGCCAGGAACCTTCTCTTCTTCTTTAGAGATTTTTAAACAGCAGCTTGAGGTTATTATCTGGGCTCTGATTTTGTTTTTCCAACAGCGAATTCCCTGGGATGATCTAGCCTTGCCATGAGGAGTTTAGGGCTGGTTCGTTGTCGTTGGCAGTTTGATGTTGCCCTTTCAAAAGTCAGCTTAGCCTTATCGCTCCGTTTCCATGCGGTCCTATTTCACCCCTCCGGTGCCTTTAGATGTAGAATACACGGGACACAAATTTAGGCCCCCTGTTTGTTTATATTAGTGGGCCCTCTGTCCTCCCGCTCAACATTCTCAAATGTTCTCTGGTTGGAGCAAAGTTATCGAATGTAATCCACTCTTCTCTTAAGAGGGATATTCCACTTTGTTCATAAGCGCATAACATAACTCTAGTCCCCGGTGATTTCGTTGTGAAATGAAAACCCAGACACTCATCCAGATGTCTTAGGAGATAAGGGCAGGCCTAATCCTTCTGTCACACAGGACTTCAGGAGAAGAAATTCACCTATACATCATCACATCCTTATTAGCTTGGACTATTGCAATCCCAAGACAAACATTTTCCATTGGGTTCCCCCCCCACACACTGAAGCTTTAGCAGTGTTAAGAAAACAGCCCCCGGGCCAAAGTGTTATTTTAGGCTGAAACAAAAGTTGACATGAATGGCAATAGAAACAGAGTGGTATTGTTTTCCTTTTTTTTTTTTCCCGGGGCAAACCTAAGTCTTAAATGAAATTCCGAGGCACCTTGAGATCTACAAGGGCCCTCGCTCCGAGATGGGCAGATCGGATGTCAAAAGGCTCCCTTTGCGGGTTCAAATTCCAAAGCCCCTCGTCTTAAGCAGTTGGGATGCATGAGGTGGGGAGGGGGGGCAATTAAGTCGGGAGAAGCTGAAAGCTCCCTCTGATTAAAACCGAGATGCTGATTGACTTTGAAAGTGGGGAATCACTTCCCATTCAAAGAGAGAGGCAGAGACATGGGAAAAGTCAGAGGGGCAATCTGTGATGTTCCCGGCAAACCTGCCATTTGAGAAACCACAGAGAGGGAACGGGGCAGAGAAAGGGGTCTTTGAGGGGGAACAACAAACATTGCCTCAGTCGTAGAGAGATAGATTTTCTGCGCTCTTTCCAGAGAGCAACAAAGATGATTAAGGGACGAAAGCAATAGCAATAGCAATAGCAATAGCACTTAGACTTATATACCGCTTCATAGGGCTTTCAGCCCTCTCTAAGCGGTTTACAGAGTCAGCATATTGCCCCCAACAACAATCCGGGTCCTCATTTTACCCACCTCGGAAGGATGGAAGGCTGAGTCAACCCTGAGCCGGTGAGATTTGAACAGCCGAACTGCAGAACTGCAGTCAGCTGAAGTAGCCTGCAGTGCTGCATTTAACCACTGCGCCACCTCGGGGGAAACACACAGTAGGAAGAAGGGTTGCAAGCACTGAGTATGGCTGGTTGGGATGCGGTGGCTCAGTGTCTAAGATGCTCAGCTTGTCAATCAGAAAGGTTGGCAGTTCGGCAGTTCAAATCCCTAGCACCGTGTAACGGAATGAGCTCCCGTTACTTGTCCCGGCTTTTGCCAACCGAGCAGTTCAAAAGCATGTAAAAAACACAAGGAGAAACCACTCTGAAGCCGATAGCTGGAGGAAAAGACAAGGCCTGAGCCTGAGGGAGGAGTCAAACATGTTATCAGTTTGGAGTCCCTTTGCACCCACAAGAGATGGAATTCAGATCCAGCCCTGCTTGAATTCCACTGACTCTTATCTCCCGCAGATTTGCCTTGACCATTAGTAGTTCAGATTCTTGTAAAGAGATAGCACGGAAGTAACTCATACTCATTTCAACAACTCTGGTTCCCGATTTCTTGCGCCTGACAATCGCTCTCCTATCCTGGTTTGGAGAAGACCAAGCTGCAGCTCCCTAATTTAGCTATCACAGGACCCATGCTTCAGGAGCCAAAACATCTTCATCATATGAATAGCAATAGCAATAGCAATAGCAGTTAGACTTATATACCGCTTCATAGGGCTTTCAGCCCTCTCTAAGCGGTTTACAGAGTCAGCATATCGCCCCCAACAACAATCCGGGTCCTCATTTTACCCACCTCGGAAGGATGGAAGGCTGAGTCAACCCTGAGCCGGTGAGATTTGAACAGCCGAACTGCAGAACTGCAGTCAGCTGAAGTAGCCTGCAGTGCTGCATTTAACCACTGCGCCACCTCGGCTCTCTAATAGGGAAAAGGGATCATTCAAGGTGATGACATTGTTCCCAGCCAAAGGAGTCGAAGTTTTCTGGATAAAGCTTGTACGAACGAAAGCAGGACCATATTTTTAGCACCGCAAAAAAACAGAAGAGGAGATATCAATTTTAAATGCGCCCGGATTAGCATAAAGCTTAGATTATTTTCAGTAGCTTAAAAAAACAACACACACACACACAAACACACACACATACAAAAACCAACCCAATTATTGCTTTGGGATGTTTGCAGATAGGAAAACATGTTCTTCAATGTAACAAGACAAACAACTTCACATTCCCTTCCATTTATTTGGTTGGAGCGAACTCTATAATTGACATAATTACATACCTTGTATTAAAACTAATCTTGTTTAATGTAACGAAGGACATCCCATATTATTCTTTCATTCTCTGACAGAACAAATGGACTTAATTAGGACTTTCTGCTGGCATTCAGCGTTTCACAACTGGTGAATTTTGTTTCGGCAAATCAGAGAGGAAGACTGAAATATTTTCAGGCGGAAAAAGCGGGGGGGGGGAAACCCCAATTGTTCGCATTTTGTGCTTTTTCCTCCTTCCCCAAAGGTAAAGGTTCCCGTCGCACATATGTGCTAGTTGTTCCTGACTCTAGGGGGTGGTGCTCATCTCCGTTTCAAAGCTGAAGAGCCAGCACTGTCCAAAGACGTCTCCGTGGTCATGTGTCTGGCATGACTAAACGCCGAAGGCGCACGGAACATTGTTACCTTCCCACCAAAGGTGGTTCCTACTTTTCTACTTGCATTTTTTACATGCCTCCGAACTGCTAGGTTGGCAGAAGCGAAGTAACGGGAGCTCACTCTGTTACGCGGCGCTAGGGATTCGAACCGCCGAACTGCCGACCTTTCTGATCGACAAGCTCAGCGTCTTAGCCACTGATCCACTGCATCCCTCCCCCAAAACCTTACCTCTGATTTATGTAGGCGTCATTTGTTATATCTAGTAAACTACTAAAAGCTTTTTTTTGGGGAAAAAAAACAATTAAAGGAATCAAATGATTTACTTCCTCTAGATTTCTCTCAAACCGTTGCTAATTAATATTGCCCTTTTTTTTTTAATGGCCTGGCAAGAAGGCACAATTTAAACAAATCAATTATGAATGATTTTCTCCGTGTAAACATTTAAACAGCCTGAGGGGTAGCTGAATCTCAAAGAACAGCCTAGAAAACGTCAGGCTACGCTAAGGTCAGGTTATTGCCATTAATGACGCGGGGCAATAACAACATGTCTGCATTTGGGTGGTAAGAGTTCCTTAAAGACTAAACAAAGGGCTACTGATAAATGACAAATAGATCCCCCCCAAAAAAACATTTTAAAAAGGCAATTTGTCCAGTAGTGATTGGATAAAATGGATGACTTCAATGGTGGTTAACTTTTGAAGCACTTTAGGAAGCAAGATATAGAATACTAGCCGGATACCTGTGTTTTGTGATGAAACTATGTGATCGGGCTATGTGGGAGAAATTCGCTTCACAATCCGTTGGCTCAGTGGTGGTCAGTGATGAAAACACGTAAGGGAATGTTGCTCCCGCCACCGTGAGTCTGGAAACAGTTCCATACGTGGAAGGTGTAGACATTTTGGTGAAGTTCCGACGTTTAGTAGTATAAGGAGCCCTGGACCTCTCCTGAGTGAAGGAGAGGAACATCTGCCGGTTTGAACTGAGGTAACAGAATGTGAGGCAACTGGCAGTTGGAACAGAGTTATTTTCAGGTGGGGAGGGGGAGTAGAAATCCTTAGCATCAGATCGTGTACTGTAAGGGACCCTGGACTGTTCCTGAATGAAGAAGTGGAATGTCTGCCAGTTTGAACTGAAGTAACAGAATGTGAGGCAACTGGCAGTTGGAACAGAGTTATTTTCAGGTGGGGAGGGGGAGTAGAAATCCTTACCATCAGATCGTGTACTGTAAGGGACCCTGGACTGTTCCTGAGTGAAGGAGTGGAATGTCTGCCAGTTTGAACTGAGGTAATGGAATGTGAGGCAACTGGCAGTTGGAACAGAGTTCTTTTCAGGTGGGGAGGGGGAGTGGAACTCCTTAGCATCAGAGTGTGTTAATTACTGTATAAGAAATATTAATGATCTGATGGTCATTGTGAAAAATCCTTTCTTAGCAAGTACCTAGAAGCCAAGAGGAATATACGTGCCAAATTTTAAGTTTGTAGACTTTATGGTTCTGGAGTTTTCGTGATGAGTGAGTGATATATTGGCTTTCATGTATCTAGATGAGCATGGCTTCCTGGATGCCTATAGCTGCTGTGTTTTTCTCAGTGTGTTAGATTGTAGGAGAAATTTTCAGTGACACTTGCTTTACTTGTAGAGCAAGTGGTTTGAGACATGAAATCAGACTCAGGAGATGATCAGGTAATCCCTTGACAAGAAGATCTTCCTTCACTTGGAAAAAGAGAGAGTCTCAGTTGCTCTTCAAATGCTGGTAGAAGATGGATTGGGATATATGGAAGAGGAGGTGGGTCCTTGGTGCTCTCTCTGAGCTTGGTTTTTTTCTTCCTTGCAGACATTTCATTAACCCAAACTAGGTAACATCATCAGTGCTACTGTTGAACTAGTAACTAGCATTGATGATGTTATCTAGTTTGGGTAATGAAACGTCTGCAAGAAAACCACCAAGCTCAGAGAGCACCAAGGACCTCACCACCTCCTCCTCTTCTGTCAGAACTGAAGAAGCTTCGTGGATGAGAAGCAAAATGTGATCAAGAAAAAATAATAAGAGTCCAGTTGCTTCTTGAAAAAAGCACCTTTGGGACAAGTGTTATCAGATATCTTCACACACCTGGTGTATCTAGCAATAGCAATAGCAGTTAGACTTCTATACCGCTTCATAGGGCTTTCAACTAAGCGGTTTACAGAGTCAGCATATTGCCCCCCACAGTCCAGGTCCTCATTTCACCCACCTCGGAAGGATGGAAGGCTGAGTCAACCTTGAGCCGGTGAGATTTGAACCGCCGAACTGCAGATAGCAGTCAGCTGAAGTGGCCTGCAGTACTGCACTCTAACCACTGCACCACCTCGGCTCTATCTTCACTCATCCGTCTTCCATCTATCCATCTTCTATCCATTCATCTTCCATCCATCCATCCATCCATCCATCCACTCACACACAAACGAGAGAAAAGGTTACATTAGAAAAAGTAGACCAGGTGCTATTTGCTGGAACAAAAATTATTTGTGTCATTTCCTGAAAAAAGAAAGCTGAAAATCAAGATTGAGGATTACTAAGCAAAATGACACGATTTAATCATTTTGGGGTTTATGATCTAGAATATCCAGCTCTGCCTAAGCTATGTACTACACTGTTACTACTAATTGTTATGAGAAGGATGTGAGGAGGGAAAAAACCCAGATATTTGATTATAATAAGCAGTATACAGTGCTTGGAAATTGTTTTTCTGTATGGCAATTTGTTGATGGAAAATGTCAGAACAAAACATGTTGTTGTTTTTTTTTAAAAAAAATCCCTCCTCTTTTTTTTGGCTTCGTTTGCATTTAAAATGATTTTTTTTAAATCATAGGAAGATTTAAAAAAAATATAAGCTGTGATACAGCGACATAAAGGTGAACCAAGAAAATGAACAGTTGGCAAAGTTATGATGGCATGAGGTCATTGTTCACTTTTGCCAATCCGCAGAACAAAATAAAATAACAGATATGGAAACCTCACCCATGCCTCTCTAAATTTACTTTCTGTGGCATCAATTCCAGTGGCATATTTGTAATATGTCCGTTCAGCTTGATGGACGGATGGATTTCCACCTTCCCTGGAAACGCTGCCTGAAAATTCTGCCATTAAGGGGCAATTGCCTTCTTTTCATTCTTTAATAAATGATAACACTGCCAAATTTTTTCCTGAAAGATTCTGGCTGATGGGCTGAATTTCTGCAGGGGACGCAAATGTTTCACTCTGAGAAAAAATAAAGTAGCTGGGACAATCTCCCCCCCCCCTTAATTCTCTCTACCTTAAATAGCTTTCTCTTCTCTCGTGATTCATCTTCTGTTTCTAGAGCCGTATTGGGATTCATCCTGTTAATAATTTCTTTGAAACTGGTCTGTTTTATTATGTTGTCTGAATTGTATTTGGGATTTATTTTATCCCCGCAGCTTAAGAATAGGGCTGGGCTTTTGTGAAGTTTTGAGGATGAGAAACAGTCTTAGAATCAGATTAAGTTCCAGCCCAACTGTGTAACGTATTGTGTCATTATTTATTAGAAAAACATATACAGCAGCCTGTATTATATAAAACAGGCGGATAAGAATCAAACAGACAAATAATAAAATACACGTTTAAAAAAACACCCCCAAAACACTTTTGCACTCCTAAACACCATAATGCTGTCCTCCCAAAATTCAAACAATCACTCTGCTCCTTCTCTTCCCTTCTTCTTTCTTCTTCTTTCTCCTCCTCCTTCCTTCTTTTCCTCCTCCACCCAAATCTCATTATGAGATAAACAGTTGACAAATGTAGAACTCACCATCTCCTGGTGATTCACCCCGCCAGCTTTTATGCCTAAGGGAGGACTAGAACTCAACTTCTCCTAGTGGTTGTCCCAGAGTCAATCGGCTGCTTTCGTGCCTAAGATGGGACTAGAACTCAACTTCTCCTGGTGGTTGGTCCAAAATCACCCACTGGGCTTTCCTGCTAAGGCAGGACTATAACTCCCTGTTTCCTGGTTTCTAGTCTAATGCCTTCACCACTAGATCAAAGAAGGAACAATCCTGTTGGTGAACCAAGAGAGTAGAGTTTTGGGCCAGTAGTCAAGATTCAAAAGATGGAGGAATAGCAAGCATCCAGGAAGTCAACCAAAATTTGGAAGCCATGTTCAAAGGAGGTTCAAGGCCAAGCAGTTGCAGCAGAGCCTCCAACTGTGTTCCATCGTTCTTATTAGAAGTTTTAAACCAGACACTTCCAGCCTCCACCCTAATTTATCAACCCCTGATCAGCTCTGGGTTATTTGGCAGCAGTCAATCTACTCCCTATTTACTCACAAGCAAGTGGTTCTCCCAAGCAATCAGACGCTCCACCACTCTGCCTTTGGCTCTCCCCATAACGTCACCGGTGCTTTGGTAGATCTGGAGGCTGGATCGCGGGGGCTGAGTCAGAGACTGGGTGGAGGAGTTAAACAATTGTAGAGTTCTTGGAGCAGCTCCTGTGTGCAATTGTTCAGAATCCTTGCAGCTCCTCTTTCTGCAGACTCTTCCGGAAAGACCACCGGTTCACAGAATAACAAAGTCGGAAGGGACATTGGAGGTCTTCTAGTCCAACCTTCCTGCTCAGGCAGGAGACCCTATCCCAATCCCGATAACCCGGCGTTGCCTGGGTATTTATTTATAGGAGGAAGATGTCCCGACCAAACGTAATGTCTAATGTTAGATTTTCTACCTTACCAGAGGGAGCCCCCTTATGGAGTACTGTGAAGCCATCACCATGGCAACTCCACTGTGCTGTACAGTAGAAGCCATTTTAAGGGAGTACAGTAGAAGCCATTTGAAGGCACAACAGGCTATATCTTAACAGAACACACACCCCAACGGGTGCTAGGGGTGTCTGCCACCCCCCCCCCCCAGTATTTGTCTCCAGAGAGTAAGTTATCTGTGTACCAAGTTTGGTTGAAATTGCTCAAGGCGTTCCAGAGTTATACTGGAACACACACAGACACACAGACACACAGACACACAGACACACAGACACAGACACAGACACAGACACACACACACACACATATATGTGTGTGTGTGGTTTTTTAAAAAAATATACTATAGACTCTAAATATATATATATATATATATCGATTGGAAGCAGGCGGGTGGGGCATAACGATTGCAATTTTAACGGAAACTCAACTAATGGTGTTCAGTGAAGCCTTTCCTCCTTTCTCTCTCTCTCCCCCCCCTCTCTACCTGTGGCAGCATTATTCATTGGGGAGAGTACCCCAGGCAAAATATTTCGCTTAGTGTTTTTGCTGGCTCCTGTTTAGTTTTTAATAAATTAAATTCTTTCTATCGGCACAATATTCCTTAGACAAGCACTTCCCAGGGAGGCTGGAAATGAACTTAAGGAAATTAAAAACTCTTCCTGCTGTATAGCAATATGGCAGGCCGGGGAGGGGATGGTGGGGGGAGGGAATCCACTTATTTATTCCATTTTGGTTGGAATAATTTTCCTTCTATTTAAAAACAACAACAACAACACCGTTCTTGATTAAATACTTTGGATTTTCTTCTTGAATCCCGCCAAGTATATATTTGTTGCAACTTGGTACAAGCAGTCAGTCGCTTTGAGCAAGATGGATGGATTTTCTGGAGCTGTAGGATACCTGTTTTCTCTCTCGTTTAGTGAACAGGCAATGCTTAATGGATCTGTCATTTTAAATAACATTAGTCTATCTTGTAAATAAAGGGGAGCCGGAAAGGGGGGGGGGAATGCAAGCGTGAGACATGCCAAAGGAAGCCTTCACTCAGGCTTAAAGGCAGAGGGAGGGAGGAACAACAAGAAAGAGGGTGGGTAGAAGTAGAAAAATTATTGGGATTGTTTTGACAGCTTCACTGGTAGGGTGTCTTCAACAACAACCTACACAAGCAGCATGCCAGGTGCAGGCTGGCCTTTGTGCAATTCTATCTCTCTGTCTCTGAGAAAGAAGAAAGGAAGGAAGGAAGGAAGGGAAGGAAGGAAGGGAAAGAAGGAAGGGAAAGAAGAGAAAGAGAAAGAAAGATGGGATGGATGAAGGAGGGAAGGAAGGAAAGGGAAGGAAGATAAGAAAGAAAGAAAAAAGAGAAAGAAAGATGGGATGGATGGATGGATTAAGGAGGGAAGGGAAAAGGAAGGGAAGGAAGGGCAAGGGAAGGAAGACAAGGAATGGAAGGAAAGAAGGAAGGAAGGAAGGAAGAAGAGAAAAACAAGAAAGATGGGATGGATGAAGGAGGGAAGGAAGATAAGAAAGAAAGAAAGAAAAGAGAAAGAGAAAGAGAAAGAGAAAGAGAAAGAGAAAGAGAAAGAGAAAGAGAAAGAGAAAGAGAAAGAGAAAGAGAAAGAGAAAGAGAAAGAAAGATGGGATGGATGGATTAAGGAGGGAAGGGGAAAGGAATTGAAGGAAGGGGAAGGGAAGGAAGGAAGGAAGAAGAGAAAGACAAGAAAGGTGGGATGGATGAAGGAGGGAAGGAAGGAAGGAAAGGGAAGGAAGATAAGAAAGAAAAAGAAAAAAAGAAAAGAGAAAGAGAAATAAAGATGGGATGGATGGATTAAGGAGGGAAGGGGAAAGGAAGGGAAGGAAGGAAGACAAAGAAAGGAAGGAAGGAAGAAGAGAAAGACAAGAAAGATGGGATGGAAGGATGGAAGGATGGAAGGAAGGAAGGAAGGAAGGAAGAACAGAGGGAAGGAAGAAGGAAAAGGAAATAATATAATATAATGGTTTATATTATCCACAGTTCGAAAGATTTTAATTCATAAAAATGAGAAGA
Organism: Thamnophis sirtalis; assembly: GCF_051295495.1. NCBI lineage: Eukaryota > Metazoa > Chordata > Lepidosauria > Squamata > Natricidae > Thamnophis > Thamnophis sirtalis. The sequence goes on from NW_028261394.1 coordinate 44,638,174, forward strand.
AACTCCAGTCCTATGCATATACGTATATGTGGGGTGGGGGGAGAAGTCTAGCTGCAAAAACAGTAGGGAGGAATAAAACTGAAAGAAAGAAAGAAAGAAAGAAAGAAAGAAAGAAAGAAAGAAACGAAGAAACGAAGAAAGAAAGAAAGAAAGAAAGAAAGAAACTAACTAACTAACTAACTAGCTAGCTAGCTAACTAACTAACTAACTAACTAACTAACTAACTAACTAACTAGAATGTTGGCCAAAACCTTTTGTCGATTTCATCAATGGTCCTCTCTGATGCAAATTGGCCTCTTTTAACGGCAACAAGGGGGTGAGGGGAAGAAACCCCAAGGGGTAATTTATATTTTCTTCCTAAAAAAAAAAAAAAAAAAGAAATTATTTTAGCTTAGAATTCCAATGTGTTCCTTATTACACAGTTTCACAATTTGGTGATGTCCTCCCCGCTTGTAACATGTGCGCTGATTTAAAACGTCAGCGCAAACAGCCAAAGGGCAAAGAGGAATAGTGGGCGCCTAGTATGGGTTAAGTTTAAAAGCAATCATCACAGTGGGCAAATAAGACCTCTTTTTTAAATATATATATATAGATAGATAGATAGATGATAGATAGATAGATAGATAGATAGATAGATAGATAGATAGATAGATAGATAGATAGATAGATAGATAGAGATAGATAGATAGATAGATAGATAGGGAGGGAGGGAGGGAGGGAGAGAGAGAGAGAGAGAGAGAGAGAGAGCAGGCCTGCCCACCAGGTAAAATAAAAATAAAAAATAAAATTCCTCGCTCTTGTTTTGCTAACTGCCCCTTTCTTTTTTTATGTACGAGTTGCATTCAATGAGGCATTTAATTCAGTAAACCTTACAGCCCGATTCCTTGGGAAAGAAAAGAGAGAGAGAGAGAGAAAGAGACTGGGTTACTTCAATTTGTAGCAAAGCATCCCCTTCTGATCAAAGGCTTGCAAGTCGATTCCAACATACTGCTTAAATTAGGCTAACACCAAAGTGTTTGGCTCTGGGACAATATTTGGAATGTCTTTACCAAAAGCAAAAAAAAAAAAATTCCTTTGCACACATGGTTCCAATAGCCATAATGCCAGCCGTATTTTTTTTAATGGGCTGACAAGGAGCAACGGCGTAATTCTTTGACTCTTCCCCCCGCCCCCCACTCTCCCCCCCCCAAAAAAGAGAAAAAATAGAATTGCTCCCAAAAGTTCTCCTGCTGTCACCCACAAAGTAGTTAGGATATTTCTTTTCTTTTTTTCTTTCATTTCTCCTCCTCCCCCTTTGGTTCCCTTAATAAAGTTCTTGAATGGAAGGCTTGTATGGGATTCCTTGGTCTGCAATAGCAATAGCAATAGCAGTTAGACTTATATACCGCTTCATAGGGCTTTCAGCCCTCTCTAAGCGGTTTACAGAGTCAGCATATTGCCCCCAACAATCCGGGTGCTCATTTTACCCACCTCGGAAGGATGGAAGGCTGAGTCAACCTTGAGCCGGTGAGATTTGAACAGCCGAACTGCAGAACTGCAATCAGCTGAAGTAGCCTGCAGTGCTACATTTAACCACTGTGCCACCTCGGCTCTGCTGGATGTGAATCCAGGGGTTTGCTGTGAAAGGCTCGCTCACATTTCTACATACATACATACATACATACATACATACATACATACATATATATATAATTGGCAAAAGAATCTCTATTAATTGGATTTTATTCTGATTTATTTATTTATTGCAGGAGCCCTGATGGAAACAGTTGATGTAATAAGGCCTCTGATCAATCGATCTACCTACTTATCTATCTATCTATCTATCTATCTATCTATCTATCTATCTATCTATCTATCTATCTATCTATCTATCTATCATCTACCTACCTACCTACCTACGTATGTACCCATCATCTATCTATCTATCTATCTATCTATCTATCTATCTATCTATCTATCTATCTATCTATCATCTACCTACCTACCTACCCACTATCTATTTATCTATCTATCTATCTATCTATCTATCTATCTATCTATCTATCTATCTATCTATCTATCTATCTATCTATCTACCTACCTACCTACCTACCTACCTACCTACCTACCTACATCTATCTATCTATCTATCTATCTATCTATCTATCTATCTATCTATCTATCAATCAATCAATCAATCAATCATCCAGGCCCAGAGGTGGGTTCTAACTGGTGTTACTGCCAGTTCACTCATGGGCGTGCACACTGGATGCACACTGGATGCGTGCTGTACGCACATGCACAGTTCAATGGAAATTGTTCTGCGCATTCACAGAACTCAAAAAAAGATGGTGATGACAACAGCAGCGACCGGTGAAGTGATTCAAGGGCGTGGCCAGCCTGTGTCACTGTCGGCTCTGTGCCCCAAGTCAACATATCACTGAACCGGTAGGAACCCACCTCTGCTATCATCTTTCTTCTTCTTCTTCTTCTTCTTCTTCTTCTTCTTCTTCTTCTTCTTCTTCTTCTTCTTCTTCTTCTTCTTCTTCTTCTTCTTCTTCTCCTTCTCCTTCTCCTTCTCCTTCTCCTTCTCCTTCTCCTTCTTCCTTCTCCTCCCCCCCTCCTTCCTCTCTTTCTCCCTCCCTCCCTCCACCCCCCTCTCTCTGTATAGCAAGGCCTTATTACATTTTGAACAGGGCTCCCGCAATAAATAAATAAATCAGAATAAAATCCGCTTTACTGAATTCAGATACAAAGCTCCCTGTGCCATTTTTTAAAATTTTTATTCATTTTTTTTTTAAAGAAGGATACGTAGCTGGGAGAACACACTCGCTCGCTAACACTTGCACAACCTTGCATGTAGGCGCCCCATAAATGACTTTAGGCAAAGTTAACAAATATAGCATATTTACATTTTCACATGTGGCTGTCTAATTGAATTAAGCGATTCTGGCAGGATCAGCAGAGTGCCGAAAGTAGCAGGTTTGCTCATCCATTCCCAAAGAATTCCCAAATGGGAGAATCCGCTTTACAGAGTGAATATGTTGGTATTTAGCTTGGCAGCTTCCTATGGAGAGATTGTGAATTACTCCCTGAATATATGCAGTTTGTATATATCCCCTTCTCCTGCAAAACTGATTTGCATTCACTCCTTTTTCCCTCTCTCCTTATTCCTCTTTAAAAACAAAAGCAAAAAAACAAATCCCATTTCATTTTATAACTATTGTGTGAACCTCCGAGAAGTGTGCGGTTGTGCACAAACATTTGCGTTTGTTTTAAGGCATTTCAGCTTTTATAGGCCGAAGTGGGATAGCTGATTTCAAAATTAGGATTTATTTATTTTTAAAGAAAAAAATTGCTGCTTCAAATCTTCCCAGTTATTTTTTTTTTTTTAAAAGCATTAAAAACAGCCATGAGAAAGTGGGAGAGGAATCGAAACATCGGTAGAGGATAAAAAGCAGCATTAAAAATAATAATTTTGTTGACCGTCAGAAAGGTCATAATTAAAGGGATGGAGGGAAGAAACATTTTCTAGAATCTGAGTACTGTAATAAGGAACAATCTTGATGGAATAAGTTATGTTCTGCGCCTGGGATAATGAAAGCCGGTTGGATTTTCATATCAGGTTCTGAACAAATTAAATTCAATGCCTCTGTCTCATTCCTTCGTTCCTTCTTTCCTGCCTTCCTTCCCTTCCACTCTCTCCCTCCCTCCTTTCTTTCTTTCTTTCTTTCTTCCTTCCTTCCTTCCTTCCTTCCTTCCTTCCTTCCTTTCTTTCTTTCCCAATATCAAGTATATGTTCTGCTCCTGGAATAATGAAAGCCGGTTGGATTTTCATATCAGGTTCTGAACAAATTAAATTCAATGCCTCTGTCTCATTCCTTCGTTCCTTCATTCCTTCCTTCTTTCCTGCCTTCCTTCCCTTCCCCTCCCTCCCTTGTTTCTTTCTTTCTTTCTTTCTTTCCCAATATCAAGTATATGTTCTGCTCCTGGGATAATGAAAGCCGGTTGGATTTTCATATCAGGTTCTGAACAAATTAAATTCAATGCCTCTGTCTCTTTCATTCCTTCATTCCTTCCCTTCCCCTCCTTCCCTCCCTCATTTCTTTCTTTCTTTCTTTCTTTCTTTTTTCTTTCTTTCTTTCTCAATATCAAGTATTTGCTGAAAGAGATGTTTGCTTAGTCTGGTAATGAAGCCTTTCTGTAATGCTGTATATATATATATATATATATATATATATATATATATATATATATATATATATATATATATATATATATATATATATATATATATAGAGAGAGAGAGAGAGAGAGAGAGAGAGAGAGGGAGGGAGGGAGGGAGGGAGGGAGGGAGGGAGGGAGGGAGGGAGGGAGGGAGGGAGGGAGGGAGGGAGAAAGAAAATAGCTTACTTAACTAGTTTTCAAAGTGTTTTGGGAACAAAGATTTCAAAGACACAATTCTTGACTAAATATTTACTCTTGATGGTGTACAGTAGTTTTAGACTCACAAGGGGGGGGAGAAAGGAAGCTTGATTTTCTGCGCACCCTCTTCCCTTTTTTGTTTAAATTTCTTTGTTTCTAAGATGTGAGATATATATATGTCATTTCTAGAAGTATGGAACTAATTGAGGAATATGTCCGGCTCTTGTTGAGGTGAATAGGGCAGATAAATAAAAAAAAAAGCCACTGAACATAAATCTGTTCGCCAACATCAAAGAAACAAGATCCAGCTAAGTGTATTTGTATAATGCAGTAATTTATGCAAAGAGCAGCTTTTGTCAGCAATGCAACAAAGCGGCTTTGATAAATACCTCCTAATTTATTGTCATGTATCTCAAATCAAAGTAAAACATTTACAGCCTGTGTATGAAGAAAGCCAGGCCTATGCTACTTAGAGGCTCCTCTCCTCCTCCCTTCCCTTCCCTCCGCTCCTCTTTTCCCCTACCATTTTCTTCTCTTCTCTTTTCTTTTATTCTCCTCTATCCTACACTATCCTCCCCTCCTCTTTTTCCCTTCCCTTCCCTGATGAAGTTGTGGGAGCCTCATCACTGGAAGCTTTCAAGAAGAGACTGGACTGCCATCAGAAATGATGTCGGGTCTGTTTGGATGGGGGGGGGGGGTTGGACTAGATGACCTACAAGGTCCCTTCCAACTCTGTTAATCTGTATCGAACTCTGTCTCTTCTCTTAGCTTCTCTTTTCTTCTCTCTTCTCATAATAGCAGTAATAGCAATAGCAGTTAGACTTATATACCGCTTCATAGGGCTTTCATCCCTCTCTAGGCGGTTTACAGAGTCAGCATATTGCCCCCAACAACAATCCGGATCCTCATTTTACCCACCTTGGAAGGATGGAAGGCTGAGTCAACCCTGAGCTGGTGAGATTTGAACTGCAGTCAGCTGAAGTAGCCCGCAGTGCTGCATTTAACCCCTGCGCCACCTTGGCTCATAAAAAAATTAAGTTAGATAAAAGCTTACAAGGATCTATTCTGAATATTAAGCGAGTGATAGAACCTATAGCAAGGTGGGGAGGTGGGTGTTTCTTGTGTAACATTCGAGATCCGAGAAATCCTGTTTGTTTTTTATCTTGATGGCAGAGACAGACCCATAGACATCTACGGTGCAGTTTCTTAAAATATTATTCACCGAAAGTGTTTCAAAACTTAGCCTTTATCTTAAAGTGGCAAGGTTAAAAAAAGAAAGGGGGGGGGGATAAAAACAACGCATGATATTATACAAGCTTAATGCGTTTTTAAAAAGTCCGGAGCCTGAACACATCAGGACAAAAGTCAACAACCGATAAGAGTTACTTCAACGGGCAGAGAAAATAAGTAGAGTTTGTACTCGGTATACCAAAATGATACCAAGGATCAGCCGCATTTCAATGCAGAGAAAGTTACCTTTGTCAAAATTGTTTTCATTCAATGTAATACAGAGGCGTTAGGATAAAATGAAGGGGGCGAGACAGAAAGATTGATGTACAATAGTTGCAAAGACACCACACAGCATAAAGTTCTCCTTGAATAATCACCAAAGTTAAGAGTGTGTGTGTGTGTGTGTGTGTGTATGAGAGAGAGAGAGAGAGAGAGAGAGAGAGAGACAGAGAGACAGAGAGACAGAGAGACAGAGAGACAGAGAGAGACAGAGAGACAGAGAGACAGAGACAGAGACAGAGACAGAGACAGAGACAGAGACAGAGACAGAGAGAAGCAAGCACTATTTATTAGCAATAAAGTATAGTTGGAACAATTCTGGGAAAGCAGGTCATTTGTCTTCTAATGACACCCACAACAGCAGCAATTTAGTCATAATTGAACAATAATGGTTAATAACCAGCATAATAACATGGTCACAACCTCACTGTGGTCTAACTGTAAAAAGGTATTATTATTTTGAAATGTGTTATAAGGATTCTAATTTAAAGGTGGGGGGGAAAAGGCATTTCTTTTTTTAAAAAAGCAGATTACAAATCAAGGTAGCGACATAAAAATGAGATATAAAATGCACAGACCTACTTCCTTCCGTGAAAATGGGGATCAGGGAACAGTTCCACAATTCCTCCCGCATTCATCCAGAGCTACATTGGCTGCAAAAGACACCGTCTCCATATTACAGCTGCTGTGTGGTGGAAGAGATGGAGAAGAGGGGGAAAAAAAACGTTTTCGGTGCCTTAATATCCCTTCGCTAATAGATCACCCTGTCTCTTTAAAAAGACTGTCTGTCTCCATTAGAAAGTGCTTTACAATTCACGGCATGTGAAGCCATAACATTTAATATCGGCTAGCTAACAAGGGACCAATATAACTTTTATCAGTTAGTTTATATGAGCAAGAAATATGTCCAGCCTCTGGTGGATATATAGCCCTGCGGAAGCTTCCAGTCGCTTAGATCTTCATTGTTTCATCCAAGGATCCAAGGACCAGACACGTACTTTTGAGCCAATATCCATAAATCATGTCATCTTCCACTTCAGAAGGAGCAAAGTAATAATAATAATCCCATTTGCATATCAGTCTGTCAACGTTAGTCCGAGTGCCAGATTCCTGTGAAGAGTTAAGTGTCTTTTGAATCCAGCCGAATCCTGGGTGGAAAGAAAGATCCCTCTTTCACACATTCAGAGAACATGTGGGGAAAAGAAGTGGGGTCAGATATACCTTGCCTTGGGAAATGTACACTAGTGGCCCAAATTGTGGAAAACGTTTGGGGAAAGTGTACAGCACTTTTGAGGTTTGATGGCTAATAATACCCCCCTTTTTTTGGAGTATTACCATAAAATTATATATCAATGGAAAGATAATTTCATGAAGAATGTAATGCAATAACTTTCTCAAGTTTTGGGCTTGCGTAAATTTTACATTTCTTACCCAGATTTTTCCCATGTTTCCCATCATTATTGGTTCTTCAGAATTTTGTGCCCATTTTATCATATAGTCTTTGACTAGCTCTGTTTCAGAATCTGTTTCTATCAATATATTAGATAACCTTTTTATATGCATTTGACTCTGGTCCCTAATTTGTTTTACCAAATTATCCTCATTTTGCATAATACCAATTTTCTGGTCTTTTTTTCAGGTTCTAAATACCAGTTTTAAAGAAGGAAGGTGAAAGACATAGAAAAAACAAGATATACAAAAATTAATGTCAGTTAATACTTAGATGGGTCACCTTTAGCATGAATTATGGCCTAACCACATCTTCCCATGGAATGACCCAAGTCTTCTGGTTCCGCAGCTGTTATAATGTGAAACCAAGATTGAATGATTGCTTCTATTAACTGAGTTTTACTGCTGGCTATATTTGGCTATAACTTTTCATATAATACAGGTAATTGAACAAACCTCATTGCATTACATTCTTGATTAAAATATATTTCTATTGATATATAATTTTATGATACCACTAAAGAAAAAGTGGTGTTATTACTCATCAAAAATACGGTACACATTTCCCCCCCAAAATTCCACAATTTTGGCCACTACTGTACGATCAGGAAACACGAAACCAAATCAAGGATTACCTATACTTCACACTGAAACTTGGCAATCGGCTGTTATAAAATATGTAAGATAAAGGTAAAGGTTCCCCTCGCACATATGTACTAGTTCTTCCTGACTCTAGGGGGCAGTGCTCATCTCCATTTCAAAGTTGAAGAGCCAGTGCTATCCAAAGATGTTCTCCGTGGTCATGTGGCTGGCATGACTAAATGCCAAAGGCGCACGGAACGCTGTTCCCTTGCCATCAAAGGTAGTTCCTATTTTTCTACTTGCATTTTTACGTGCTTTCGAATGCTAGGTTGGCAGAAGCTGGGGCAAGTAGCAGGAGCTCACTCCATTATGCGGCGCTAGGGATTCGAACCGCCAAACTGCCGACCTTTCTGATCGACAAGCTCAGTGTCTTAGCCACTCAGCCACCGCGTCCCTATATGTATATAATATACACCACTGTAACAACCTTGAACGAAATCGGTTTTAACTCTTTTTACTGACCCATCTGTGCTCTACCATTAGAATATGCCTTGCGATTAAACAAAAAAACACTTTAATTCACAGACACTGTTTTGTATCTGGTGTTATAAAAACCAGAATTTGTAAATCTGTCTTGCTTGGTCATAAAATGAAGATGTGATTATGATAGTGAGGAGAAAACAGCAATAACTAGAATTTTATTTTCCTGCTAAGGAAACACTAAAAACAAAATTGGCCATACTGCTGGATTAAACACCACATTTAAAGAACCACAAGAAGTCACTCTTACTATTACTTCTTTTTTTCCTTTATTCCATTCTAAATTCCAAGTGGATTGATCCAGATGCGCGTGTGTGAGGAACAGATAAGCATAAAATAGAGCGTGTATATTTCATACATAGCTTTGATCCCAAACCTCAAGGCCCTTGCGTGTATTTTTAAACTCTTCTAATCCCTGCATAGTTTGTTTCCACGTTGCAAAAAAAAAAAAAAAATGAAATAAACTAGAAATTTTTTTTTTTAAGCTGAGTTCAAACCAATTAGAGCCATTTGATAAGCATTTTGCTCGCGTAGTATGGCTCAGTCTCTGCTAGGCTCTTTATATTAACATGCCCACTTTAACAAGTTAGTTTTTCGTTGTTTTTTTTTAAATGACTCCGGTAACTTAGTTTGAAGTTTGAAATCCCGGTATGAAAAAGGAAACATTTTCTCTTTTTAAAGAAGCTTTTGCAAAATCAAACGCATGCATTTGAGATGGAGATTGAAATTGAGATTTATTAGATTTATATGCCGCCCTTCTCCCAAGGACTCAGGGCGGCGTACAACAATTAAAAGAAACACATGATATAAAAGTTAAAAAAAAAATTAAATGGAATATCCCGAACCCAATTAAAATTGACAATGACATTTTTTTTTAAAAAAAAATTCGAATTAAAATCAACAGTGATCAATAATTCATTTTGTTTTGTTCAGGCCAGGCTGGCTTGCTGGAAAAGCCAACTTTTTAGGGTGTGTCGGAAGGACCGGAGGTCAGGGATTATACGAAGCTCCGGGGGCAGCTCATTCCAGAGGGAAGGCGCTCCCACAGAGAAGGCTCTCCCCCTGGGGGTGGCCAGCCGACACTGTCTGGCTGACGGCACCCTGAGGAGGCCAACTCTGTGGGATCGCACTGGACGGTGGGAGGCTACCGGTGGCAGTAGATGGTCTCGCAGGTATTTAACTCTTTAACGTTCCTTCCAGTGGTGGGATTCAATTTTTTTTTTACTACCAGTTCTGTGGGCATGGCTTGGTGGGCGTGGCAGGGGAAGGATACTGTAAAATCCCCTTTCCCTCCTGATCAGCTGGGACTTGGGAGGTAGAGAATAGATGGGGGCGGGGCCAGCCAGAGGCGGTATGGACCAGTTCCCCAAACTACTCAAAATTTCCGCCATTGGTTCTCCAGAACCGTTCAGAACCTGCTGAATCCCACCTCTGATCCCTTCCTTCCATTGCTTTTACAATGTGGATCCTCGGGGAAGCTTCTTTCAGCGGGAGGGTTTGGGGAAAAAACAAACAATTGGGATTTTCCTATTGCTTTCCCACTAAATAAGCAGTCGCCAGAATCTTAAGATGTGACAGCTGCTTCTGTAATCTCTGACTGTACGTAAAATGTATACTGTATATACTCAAGTATAAGCCTAGTTTTTCAGCCCACTTTTTGAGCTGAAAAAAGCCGCCTCGGCTTATACTCGAGTCAGTGAAAAATTTGCCCGAAATGGAGGAGAAAAAGGGGCGGGCCATGCCGCTGGGTGACGCTCGTGAATGGCCCAGCGCCCCTGAGTTTCCCCTCCCTCTGTGTCAGTTTGCCGCGCAGCGTGCACCGCACCATCCCCCCTCCTCACGTTCTAATGTAATGCAGGGCTATCTTACAATTCTCCTTCTTCCCCCTCCTGCCGCTCTGCAACGATGTCCCACCTCCTCCTTGTTATGGCAAGCAGCCACATAGCGATGTCCCACCTCCTCTGGTACAGTGATCCAATGATAGGAATCACTGTGCCGTGTGTCATAGGAGGCGGGACATCATCACAGCGGGACATCAGCATCATGAGGTGAGTGAAGTATTTCATTGAATACACCGGTATTGTGTGATAATAATTGGTTATGCAAAGCAAATTTTTACAATGGCTACTGTATATTTAATGGGCACAGGCAGGCTGTATATGTTATTCAATGGGCAATGGCATTATTGGTATCTATTTTTATTTTTGAAATTTATCGGTAGCTGCTGCATTTCCCACCCTAGGCTTATACTCGAGTCAATAACTTTTCCAGTTTTTTGTGGTAAAATTAGGTGCCTCGGCTTATATTCGAGTCGGCCTATACTCGAGTATATATGGTATTCTGTTCTATAGCATAGAACCGTGATGGGGAACCTATGGCACATGTGCCAGAGGAGTGGCACACAGCACCCTTTCTGTGGGCACGTGAGCCATTGCCCCAGTCCAACTTTGCTGTGCATGCACTCACGCCTCCCGCTGGGCAGCTGGTCTTCGGGTCTCTGCCGTGTTTCCTTTTAGGGGCAGGGGGCATGCAAGGGGCCATGTGGCTATGTGCAGGGACATGGCACATGAAGGGGGCGTGCAGGCATGCGTGGGGGCGGCTGCATGCACGGGGCCTTGTGTGCATTGCATTTTGGGGGTTCAGCACGCTTTGGGCACTTGGTCTGGAAAAGGTTAGCCATCACTGGCATAGAAGAAGATGTGTAGAGTGAAGATAGCCAAAGCAGGTAAATAAATCCTCTTTTTATTAGAAAAGAAAATGCTACAGAATGTGTGTTTTAGACAAAACAGCAGATAGGAGTGTGCCTGTTGGGCATAGGTTGGTTCCTACCAGTTCACACCTATTCGGTAGAACCGGTTCGTGAAATCTACCGAACCGGTTAGAAGAGGTTCCGCCAGTGGACCCGGAAAGCAGGCCACACCAACAGAAGAGGTTCCAAAAATTTTTGAAACCCACCACTGGCAAGGATCTTGTAAATTGACAGCTTTAAGACTTGCATGCTTCAATGCCAGAGTTTCTGAATAGCTACTTGGACTAACCTAAGTACTAATTCATAATTTCATATCCGGTCACATGTGTGGCAAGCCACTCCCATCCGGTCACATGGGTGGCAAGCCACTCCCATCCGGTCACATGGGTGGCAAGCCATTTCCATCCGGTCACATGGGTGGCAAGCCACTCCCACAAAGGAGGCCACACCCACAGAGTAGGTTCCAACAATTTTTGAAACCCACCACTGCTGTTAGGATAAAGGTGTACAAAAGCCTTGTAATGTTAATGACTTTAAAAATCAAGCTCCAATAGATAGATGGCCCAAGCTGAAAACTGCAAGAATTGGAAGCTAGGAAACACAGACACATGGATATTATTTCCTTCTATGTTAAGCTGCTCCTGAAGCTTCTAGGCGGATGGTAGGTGGATGACAGATGGATAGACAGATCAATGGACAGAGCTTACCTCTTTTTCTTTTAGCCTGTAGCATAAATGTATGTGCTCGTATTTGATCTGTAATTGTATGAGGATAAAATGAAGAAGTTGATAGCCCACGGATTATTTTTGCAATGGAGAAGACATATACGATTAGCTTGGGAGATCCTGGGGAAATCCTGGAGGACTACATGAAAATCTGATTGTATTAAATTATTGCAAAATTCCAAATGTCTGGATTAAAATTTCAGGGGTGTTCTTCTACTCCTTCCTTCCTTCCTTCTTTCCTTCCTTCTTTCCTTCCTTCTTTCCTTCCTTCCTTCCTTCCTTCCTTTCTTCCTTCCTCCCTCCCTCCCTCCCTTCCCTCTCTCTCCTTCCTTCCTTCCTTCCTTCTTTCCTTCCTTCCTTCCTTCCCTTCCTTCCCTTCCTTCTTTCCTTCTTTCCTTCTTTCCTTCTTTCCTTCATCCCCTCCTTCCCTCTCTTCCTTCCCTTTCCTTTCCTTCCTTCTGGAAGCACAGACTCACAAAAGGGAGAAATATATGCCAGACTTCTTAGGAGTGGCTAATTGCAGCCCCAGCTTTGCCTGTGTAAGTAGAGTTATTATTATTATTATTTTTAGAGTAGAGTAGAGTTATTATTTTGTACCAAGGTAGGCAGTAATACGCACCAGTAAACTGCTACGTGGCCACCTTAAGGAAGAAGATGCTTCTTTGGCGAAAGGATGGAGAGATAGAGGGTGACCTGTCACCCAGTTCATTGGCGTCTCCTAATTCCAGCTGAAAGCCTCTTCTTGTCTCATTCTACATTATGTAACTCTATCTACTCAAGACCGTGCTTGACCGGTTCCATAGAGGCCAAGTTACATTCAACATGGGGTAATTTTATAGTGAGGTGTCTGAGCTTCTCAAGTTTAGGTTATTGGAGGGAGAGCAAAGATAATGGCTTCAGATAGGATTGAATGTTTAAAAGCTTCGTTCCTGATAAAAGGATGGCTGAATAATATCCTTGCAATATGTGTGTTTCCAGTGGTGGGATTCAGCCGGTTCGCACCTATTCAGGAGAACCGGTTGTTAACTTTCTAAGCAGTTTGCGGAACTGGCTGTTGGAATAAATCTCCTTTCGTTTTTCCCACTTTACAGGGCTAATCCTGTAAGGAAGGCAGGAAGGAAACATTCTGGTGTTGTTTCTAGCCTCATCTTTATTGCCCTGCTTACAGAAACTGCCTCTCCAGTTAACCCTTATGACATTGTAACAACTAAGGCGAAGCGTCCATTGACCTGAGTGATGTTGGCCACACCCACACGGTCACATGACACCAAGCCCTGCCTACCCAGCTGGTCATTAGGGCAGAGAACCAGTTGTTAAATTATTTGAATCCCACCACTGGGTGTTTCTCTGGTCAACCAGTAGCCCACAAGTTGGGCTTCAACAGAATTTGATAGGAATACTTCACTGTTTTTATTCCTGGAAAAAATGAATTCTGGACAAGATACTTCCCAAACTCCCAGTTATATCTACCTGACTCACCAAAGTGGGGAAGCATGGTATATTATGAGTCATCTTCTCTCTTAAGAAGGTCCATCTGGTGGGACCAAGAGGAAAGGCCTTCTTCATGATGCTTCCTTCCACCATCCCCGAGGAGATAAGATTTAAGAATAGACCGAGTCCTAAAGGATGTAAAGCATAGGCTGGTCTGGAGGTCCCAACCCAAGCAAAGAACTTTTGAGACCCAAAGACAATGAAGAATTGTTTTAAATGTCTCAAAAACTGAGAAACTCAGGTGTAAATATCTGGTCTATACTACCCTGCTTTGCATCTCTAGAAGTTGTCTGACTGGTTTACATACTAGGACATCTCCAAATGTGGGAAACAAGATCAGGTGTCAAACAACCACATCACACCGAGGTGCTCATGTATAGTTCTGTAGCTTGTTCCGTCTTTTCTTGATAGAGAAGAAATGTGGCCAAGTTGCTACCATCTTTTTGCAAAATGAAAAGGAAGGTGAGGCATAGCCTTCTTCACCAAGGGAGGATCAGTCAAAATCACATGAACAAGAGACCAGCCAGTGGCTTGTGGAGTATCAGGCCCTCAAGACCAAGAAAGATACATAGAGTTTCTTTTAAGTAGTTTCCTTTATGATTCTTCACCTACAGAGATGGAGACAGAGAACTTTAAGACAGAGGTATGGAACGTACTTATGGGGCAAATGTTTATGGAGATTCTCAGTCATCCAGGTTGTCGCGAAGGTGCTTCTTTCAAGAGGCAACTGGGCTTTCTGGTTTTTCTTTGAAGATGTTTTGCTTCTCATCCAAGAAGCTTCTTCAGCTCTGACTGGATGGTGGGAGATGTCAGAACTGAAGAAGCTCCTTGGAGGAGAAGCAAAATGTCTTCAAAGAAAAACCAGAAAGCCCAGTTGCCTCTTGAAAAAAAGCATCTTGGGAACTCCTTATGGGCAAGTTAGGGACGTGGTGACTCAGTGCCTAAGACGCTGAGCTTGTCGATCAGAAAGGTTGGCAGCTCGGCGGTTTGAATCCCTAGCGCCGCGTAATGGAGTGAGCTCCCGTTACTTCTCCCAGCTTCTGCCAACCTAGAGCAGTTCGAAAGCACGTAAAAATGCAAGTAGAAAAATAAGGACCACCTTTGGTGGGAAGGGAACAGCGTCCCATGCGCCTTTGACATCTAGTCATGCCGGGCACATGACCACGGAGACGTCTTCGGACAGCGCTGGCTCTTCGGCTTTGAAATGGAGATGAGCAGCGCCCTCTAGGGTCAGGAACAACTAGCACATAAGCCCAAGGGGAACCTTTACCTTTATCTATGGGCAAGTTATATGACAAAGGATGTGTCACACGCACAATCCAATTACAGTATTTCCAGCTTCTAATCCCTGTGGCCCTTCACCGGCTTGATAAATAGACCTCTCAAAACAATGGTGTGGGCTTCAGATCAGTGGACACTTTGGAAGTCCACTGTTAGCAATACAGCAAACTTGACACCTCTGTTGAAGGCTTCGATCAACACGAAACCTCTCCGTTGCCATCTCTTAAAACAAACCCTTGTTTTTCTGCGCTCTGCAGGAAGGGAGCACCCCACCCCCAAGTCAAAAGTGAGTGTGTTTCTTGTCCCAGCTGCCATTCCTCAAAAAAAGAGAGACAGAGAGAGAGAGAGGAGAAGAAGAAAAGAAAAAAGCAGGCCAATTTAACATGACACTAATTCTTTCTCTTGACTAAGGGCAGTGATGAAATTCTACCTCTTTACTTTAAAGCAGAGACAGCTGTTGGTAGCTGCTACAGGCAGGCCAATTTCTCCCCCCTCTCCCCTTCCCCAGCTGAAATATGCATGTACAACAGAACTCCTTGGATGTATGTTGTACTACCAAACCGCAAAAAACTAGGAAAATCCTTCCAAACGTATTAATTATTTCAATGGGAAGGTTTTGGAGGTTTTTCCGCCCCCACCCTCTTACATTTGATGGCCTTTGGCGACGTTGTCTTTAAAAAAAGAAAAGACCATTTTGGAGTTGTTCACATGAGTGCGTTCATGTGTCTTTGATGTCTATGGAGATTCTCAGTCGTCCAGGTATTGGTTGTCCCAAAGGTGGACAACCTGGGGAAGCTTCTTGGATGGGAAGCGAAACGTCTTCGAAGAAAAACCAGGGAAGTCCAGTTGCCTCTTGAAAAGGCCCCTTTTAGGACAACCATGACCTGGATGACTGAGAATCTCCATAGACTGTTTTATTGGTAGATAATAATATGTATCTTTCTTTCTTTCTTTCTTTCTTTCTTTCTTTCTTTCTTTCTTTCTTTCTCTTTCTGTCTCTCTCTCCCACTCTCTCTCTCTCTCTCTCTCTCTCTCTCTCACACACACACACACACACACAAAAATACTGAAGAAGCTTCTTGGATGAGAAGTGAAAGGTCTTCAAGGAAAAAACCAGAAAGTCCAGTTGCCTCTTCCCCTTTAGGACAACCATGACCTGGAGGATGGAGAATCTCCAGAGACCGTTTTATTTGTAGATAATAATATGTATCTCTTTCTCTTTCTCTTTCTCTCTCTCTCTCTCTCTCTCTCTCTCTCTCTCTCTCTCTCTCTCTCCCTCCCTCCCTCCCCCTCTCTCCCTCCCTCTCCCTCTCCCTCCCTCTCTCTCTCTCTCACACACACACACACAGACAGACACACACTGAAGAAGATCCTTAGATGAGAAATGAAAAGTCTTCAAAGAAAAAACCGAAAGTCCAGTTGCCTCTTGAAAAAGCTCCTTTGGGACAACTATGACCTGGATGGTGGAGAATCTCTATAGACTTTTTTATTGGTAGATAATAATATATATTACAGAGAGAGGCAGAGAGGGAGGGAGGGAGGGATGGAGAGAAAGAGAGAAAGAGAGAAAGAGAGAGAAAGGGAGAGAGAGAGAGAGGGAGGGAGGGAGGGAGAGAGAGAGAGAGAGAGAGAGAGAGAGAGAAACACCGAAGAAGCTTCTTGAATGAGAAGCAAAACATCTTCAAAGAAAAACAAGAAGTCCAGTTGCCTCTTGAAGAAGCAACTTTGGGACCTGGATGGTGGAGAATCTCCATAAACGCTTTTATTTGTAGATAATAATATGTATCTCTCTATAACACACACAGACACACACTGAAGAAGATCCTTCGATGAGAAGCGAAAAGTCTTCAAAGAAAAACCAGAAAGTCCAGTTGCCTCTTGAAAAAGCAACTTTCGGATAACCATGACCTGGAGGACTGATAATTCTCCATAGACTATTTTATCGGTAGATCCCATAACAATATGTATTACATACACACAGACACACAGACACACAGACACACACACAGGAAGCTTCTTGGATGAGAAGAGAAAAGTCTTGAAAGAAAATCCAGAAAGTCCAGTTGCCTCTGGAAAAAGCACCGTTGGGACAAGTGTCTTTGCTGTTCCCCATTTTCAACTCATGGCTTCGTTCTGTTGCGCAATGCTGCACCGTCAGTGATAGATGCTCGACTTATGTTGGTTTTTCACACTTACAACTCTTGTAGCGTCCCCGTGGTCATCTGAAGAAAATTCGGATGCTAGGCAAGTTTATGACAGTTGCGGTGTCCCGGAATCACGTGATTTCCCTCGCGACCTTCCGACAAGCGAAGTCAACAGGGAAGCCTTAAGTGTTCCTAACTTTACAACTGTGGTGATACACTTAACAATGGCGGCAATAAAGGCCGTAAAATGAGGCAAAATTCACCTAATACATGACTCATTTAGCAACAGAAAGTTTGGCATCAAATTGTAGGCATACATTGAGGACTACCTGTCCTTGGAATCACGTGCCAGCGGTGGGCCGCTGGGGGTTCACAGGGGTTTGGGAGAACCTCTAGCTAAGATTCTGTGCAGTTCGGAGAATCCCTCAAATCCCACTGCTGGCTGGCCTCGCCCACCCCTCCCCCCAGGAGTCTCCTAGCGGCCCATTTTGGATGAGTTAAGTGCGCACGGAGGCTTGGGGAGGGTGAAAAACAGGCCTACCGGGAGTTCCTACCCTTTTTGCCCTCGCGGAGGCTCAAGGAAACCCTCCGGAGCCCAGGGAGGGCAAAAATGCCTCCCCGCTGTGATGCAGAAGGCCAACTAGGCCATGCCCACCATGGCCACGCCCACCCGGCAGAGAACCTGTTGCTGACATTTTTGAAGCCCATCCCTGATCACGTCCCATTCAAAGGAAGTTTTCTTAGTGTGTTATTAAACAGACGAGAGATCACTTCTTCTTAAAAAAAAATCACACCTTAGCAGGAAAGAACTTAGTAGATGAAATGTTGGAGTTTGCCAATTTAAGAGAGAGAGAGAGAGAAAAAATGCATTTATTAAAGGAGCTTTACGGGGATTCGCAGGTAAGAAGGCTGTCGTTCATTACCCTTCAGATTAGAAGCCATATCTGGGCTGATTGAAGTACTCTGCAATCAAGATGGATTACCAGGCAATCTTTTAAGGCTACAGTAAATATGTCTTGTGAGCCTCCTCTGCAGGAGATTTTTCTGTCATTCTAGTTAGAGGGAGAAAGAAAAGGGCTAATGCATATATTGTTCCCTCGCTAAGCCGTATATCTAGTAAGGGAAAGGGAGGGGAGTGGGGGGAGGGGAGGGGGGGAAGAACAGCTGGGCGAGCCAAATTCTTTATGAACACAACAGCGGAGCAATTAAAACAAATGTGATTTTCCAGATCAAAACTCCTGCCTGCTAATTGCTCTATGGCACCTATCCTAAAACTACAAGTTTCCCTCCCAGCTGTTTTGGATTTCACGATGCTTTATTTTTTTTCCCCCTCCTTCTTCTTTTGCAATCTTCTCCAGAGTCAAGAGGGTGATAAGGGGACTGAAGCACAGGAGACTTAGCGAGGGTTTAAAATTTTTTTGCCCGAATGCCAGCGGGGGGGCCCTTTGCAAAAGAAATCTGTCTTCCGTGCCCATTAGCGTTTTCCTGGCAATGTGGGTCCCAACGAAGGTAATTGATTGGGTAGCGCTGAAGACTCCTCCGAGCATGTGGCAGTGTGACCATATGCGGGCAATCTTGGAGCCTTCCCACCTCCGATGGTTAGAGCTGAAGGCTGTAATGACTCTGTGCACTTAACTAATAGCCACTCTTTGAGATGATCTACGGGGCTGAGCATCTGTCCCAGTGGGTAGCGCCTGAGATTGTCAAAGCAGGATTATTGATTCCATCGAATATGTACTCCACCAACCATATCCCTCAGGGAAACATGGACAGACGTTGTCTTAAATTAGACCCCCCCCCCAAACCTGGGGCCCATCAGATGTGGTGGTAGGACAACTCCCAGTTTTCTCGGCGATCATGCTGGCTGAGGAACATGGGAGCTGTAATCTCTTCCTGTCAGAAGAGATCAAGGTTTTGAGAGGATGATTTTCACTTTGCGAAGTGGAGAATAGTAACCATAATTTAGAATGCGTCCCTGGTTAACTGGACGATTCGTTTGTCTTAAAAAAAATATGCCAGGAAACATGATTTGTCTAAAAATCCATGTTATCATTTGGGCTTATAGTTAGATTTGTTTTGTTGTTTTTGCTTCTGCAGATAAGGTAGGTAGTTAGGTAGAGATTATCTATCTATCTATCTATCTATCTATCTATCTATCTATCTATCTATCTAATAGCTGTCTAGCTGTCTAGCTGTCTAGCTGTCTAGCTGTCTAGCTGGATGGATGGATGGATGGATGGATGGATGGATAGATAGATAGATAGATAGATAGATAGATAGATAGATAGATAGATAGATAGATAGATGATAGATATTGATGAGAGAGAGATAATAGATAGATAATAGATTGCTGGATGGATGAACGGATGACAGATATATAGAGATATAATAGACAGACAGACAGAAAGACAGACAGAGAGATATTGATGGGAGAGAGATAATAGATATATAGGTAATATGGATGGATGGATGAATGGATGTCAGATATATAGAGATATATTAGATAGATAGATAGATAGATAGATAGATAGACAGATAGACAGACAGACAGACAGACAGACAGACAGACAGACAGACAGACACAGACAGATATTGACGAGAGAGAGAGAATAGATATATAGATGATGGATGGATGGATGGATGGATGGATGGATGGATGGATGGATGGATGGATGGATGACAGATGCATAGAGATATACTATAGATAGATAGATAGATAGATAGATAGATAGATAGATAGATAGATAGATAGATAGATAGATAGATAGATAGATAGATAGATAGATAGAATGCAAGGATATTTAATATCACTGTCTTGGTTTCATTGTCTCATTTGCAGGTAAAGATGCTGGGAATACCAGTGACTGAAAATGTGTTTGGCCATTTTGTTTTCAGTGACTCTCATCTAGCAAAGGGTATTCTCTTCTCCCTACGGTGCATCTCTTGGAGTAGCAAACCCCGCTTCCTTCTAGCACTGATGATGTTACTTAGCTGGGTCATGAAACGTCTGCAGGAAACCAAACTCAGAGAGCACCAAAGGACTCTCTGTTAATCTCCAGTTTGTATTACTTTATTTTATTCATATTCTGAAAGATGGGGTTTCTGTCTTTTCTATCGACCTGTCATTCACTCCAGCTCATCACACCTTTCCCTTGATGTCCTCCTCCCATGCCGCCATTTTGTTTTAGCATTCCCATCCCTTAACAATGGGAGTGGATTGCAGGTTGAACTTTTGGATCTCCAGATGAAGCTTTGTCAGATCTCGGTGGAAGAACCAGTACGCCTTGAATTTCCACCATGTTGCAATCAGTGCGATTACAACCTTAAGTGCTGCTTCTGCTGCTGTGAATAAGCCAGTAATTTTTGGTTCCTGTGATTGTGAAACATTTTAATGGCCTGCTATAAAAAGACAACAACACAGGGCCCAATGCTTAAAAGGAGAAACATCATACCCATTTTCTTTGGGCATGATGTCAAAAGGAGTTATGACGAGGCTGGAAACATGATACATTTCCTTTGAGAACTAAAAGCCGAATTGTCACCTTTTGTGCTTTATGCAGCTAACAGAATAACAGAGTTGGAAGGGACCTTGGAGGTCTTCTAGTCTAACCTCCTGCTCAGACAAATTTCTGAAGTGTTGTTAGATCTTCCCACATAGATGGGTTAGAATGTACTTCCTCTTTAAATATATCTTCTAAATGTTATATTTATGTTCTTTAAAAGTCACATTTTAAAGCATAGTTCTGTCAGGCTCTAAGATGAGCATTGCATTGTAGGAAAATTAGAGATAAGCAAACCTTTGATAAGAAGAGCAGAGGTGGAAGGGACCTTGGAGGTCTTCTAGTCCAGCCCCCTGCTCAGGTAGGAGACTCTATACATTTCAGACAATTCATTGTCTAATGTCTTCTTTCTCCTTAGTTCTAGTTGATGGTTATGGATTGCACCAGTAGGGGCTAAACCAATTTCATTGTATACATGATGTACAATGACAATAAAGGCTATAATTACTATTATTACTATTATTATTATTATTCGCAACAACAGAATTGTATCACAGCGGCCAGTTGTTTCACCGGATTTGGCATTGGTTACTAGTCAGGCCCCACCCAGGGGCCTAGGATGTCGTAACATATTTTCGTAATATGCGTGCAGATCCAAGCAGTGCGGCTTTTTGCATTTGACTGATGGTGATTTTGTCAATTTTTAACTGTTTTAAATGTAATTCCAGTGCTTTTGGAATAGCACCCAGTGTGCCGATTACCACTGGAATTACCACTGCTGGTTTGTGCCATAGTCGTTGAATTTCAATTTTTAAGTCCTGGTATTTTGCGATTTTTTCATGTTCCTTCTCGGCGACCCTGCTATCACCTGGTATTGCGATGTCTATGATTGTGACCTTATTTTTCCTCAACCAGTGTGATGTCTGGTGTATTATGCGCCAGTATTTTGTCGGTTTGTATACGGAAATCCCACAAGATCTTGACCATCTGATTTTCGGTGACTTTTTCAGGCTGATGTTCCCACCAGTTTGTTGCTGTTTTAATATTATAATTTTTGCACAAATTCCAATGGATCATTTGTGCTACTGAATTGTGCCGCAATTTATAATCAGTCTGCGCGATTTTTTTACAGCAGCTGAGTATGTGATCCACAGTTTCATCAGCTTCTTTGCAAAGTCTGCATTTGGCATCATCAGAGGATTTTTCGATTTTGGCCTAAATGGCATTTGTGCGGATAGCTTGTTCTTGCGCAGCCAGGATTAGTGACTCTGTTTCTTTCTTTAATGTACCTGTTGTTAACCATAACCAAGTTTGTTCACTGTCCACTTTATCTTTTATTTTTCCCAGAAATTGGCCATGCAGTGCTTTGTTCTGCCAACTCTCCATTCTTGATTTTATCACATCTTTTCTGTATTCTTGTTTCGTCTGTTGGGCCTTCAGTAGATTTTTGTTCTTTACTTCGATTAATAGATGTTCTTGATTTTCTTTTAAATAATCAGCCAGTGCATGTTTTTCTTCTTCAACTGTTTGCTTCACTTGTAATAATCCTCTGCCACCTGATTTTCGGGGCAGGTAGAGTCTATCAGTATCACCACGCGGATGTAAACTGTAGTGCATTGTCATTAGTTTTTATTATTATTATTATTATTATTATTATTATTATTATTATTATCATCATCATCATCATCATCCTTATCATTATCATCATCACCACCATCATCATTATCATCATCATCATCTGGAAGATGTATATTATATCCATTCATTTGGGAGTTGACCTACTTGGAATCCTTAAATTACACCTTACCCTAAAGTGACTGTAATAATAAAAAAAGGAAATTGGAACATAACTTTTGTGATAGCAAGGTGTGGCCACCCTGAAGCCTCCAAGATGGCCTCAACCAGGTTGACTTCTTTAACAACGTGAAGGGCAAACCTTTGATCGTCACTTACATGAGAAAGCATTTTTTGATTTCTGAGACTAAAGTCTTAGAAGTTAGAAGCGGTGAAGAAGCATTTAACAGACTTGGAAGGGAGCTTGTAGGTCATCTAGTCCAACCCTCTGCCCAAGCAGGAGACCCTACACCATTTATGTCAAATGGCTCTGCAATCTCTTCTTGAAAGCCTCCAGTGATGAAGCTCTCACAACTTCAATTCCACGGGTTGATTGCTCTCATTTATCAGAACATTTCTCCTTATTTCCAGGTTGAATTTCTCTATGTTCAGTTTCCATCCATTATTCCTTGTCTGGCCTTCAGGTGCTTTGGAAAACAGCTTGAGCCCCCTCCTCTCTGTGGCAGCTCCTCCAATATTGGAAGACTGCTATCATGTCTCCCCTGGTCCTTCTCTTCACTAGACTAGCCATGCCCAGTTCCTGCAACCGTTCGTCGTATGTTTTAGTCTCCAGTCCCCTAATCATCCTGGTTGCTCTTCTCTGCACTTTTTCTACAGTCTCAGCATCTTTTTTTATAGGTGTGGTGACCAAAATTTGTATTTTAAGAGCTGCGTGATACAATTCATGGCATCCGAACCGATCATGAAAGAGGCAGGAGGCGGCTCTGGGCGTCTAGATTTGCAAGGATAGAAAAAGGAACACAGATACAGGAAACAGATAAATAAATGTCATCTGCCGTGGCTTTGTTTTCCAAAATGATAGATGGTTTCAGAGGAGCAGTTAATAAGCACATAGTTGTCTTTGAGCAAATCCGCCAAGTTTGGCTCACCTCAGCGGCTGTCCTCCCAATTCAGAACTAACTCACAATAGTTCTGTATCACCAGGAAGTGTGGTTCCATTGTTATGCGCTGTGATTTATCATCCCGGAGGGTTAAAGTGACCATTTTTCTATTCCCCTTTCCTCCATTTTGAGCAAAGATCTCCGTTCCAGATAATTCCCAGGTTCAGAGCTCTGCCTTTTAGGCCTTGAATGAAGTTTTAGCAGGTAGCTCAAAAAGGTTCCAGAAGCAGAATGGGTAAGAAGTGGAGGACTTCAAGGAGATGGGGGGTTCCTGCTGGAAACCATTGTTGCTAAATAAATTTGCATTTACTCTGGGAATCCTCTGACTATATGCAGATTCCCAAAATATGGTAATTGAATTCCAATAACCTTGATTTTAATCTAAGCTGAGCTATTCTTAGTTTCTATTGTCTGAGGGTTTTTTTTCCTTCCTCTTGATTTTATTTGTGCTATTAATTGATACAAAGTCAAGTGGAGTCAAATGGTGTAGGGTTTCCTGCCTGAGCCGAAGGTTGGATTGGAAGATCTCCAAGGTCTTTTTCCAACCGAGGTGGAGGAGGCGAGGTGGCGCAGTGGTTTTAGGGTGCAGGAGTGCAGGCCACTTTAGCTGACTGTGATCTGCAGTTCAGCGGTTCAAATCTCACCGGCTCAAGGTCGACTCAGCCTTCCATCCTTCCGAGGTGGGTGAAACGAGGACCCGGACTTGTGGGGGCAAGTTGCTGACTCAATTTGCTAAAAAAAAAAATGTAAACCGCTTAGAGAGGGCTGAAAGCCCTATGAAGCGGTATATAAGTCTAATTAATAATAAATAAATAAATAAACAAATAAACAAACAAACTCCAGTGAAGAGAAGAACCAGGAGAGACAGGATAGGCAGCTTTCCAATATTTGAGGCGCTGCCACAGAGAGGAAGGGGGGAGCAAGCTATTTTCAACAGGCACCCGAAGGCCCGACAAGGAATAATTATGGATGGAAACTGACCAAGGAGAGATTCAACCTGGAAATAAGGAGGAAATTTCTGACAGTAAGAACTATCCACAATCATGGAACAGAAGTTGCATTTGGAAGTTGTGGGGGCTTCATCACTGGAGGCTTTCAAGAAGAGAGTGGACTGCCATCTGTCAGAAATGGGGTACCATCTGCTTGGGTGGGGGGTTGGACTAGATGACCTACAAGGTCCCTTCCAACTCTGTTAATCTGTATCTAACTCTGTCTCTTCTCTTCTCTTCTCACAACAGTGATGGATTCAAGCTTGAACCGGCGTCCTTGGAGGACAAGATTCTAATTCTGCACCAGGAAGGGTGTTTGCAACTCTACACTTTTTGGATTGATTCACGAAATCTAGCAACAGATCCAGCACGGAGATGGTGAAGATAAGATTAACTACATGCAGCTGAGGTTTCTAGACTTGTAAAACCAAATGAATTTCAGTGGGAGCAGGCTGGGCCAATTCGATGCCAAACCTTTTTTTTGGTCTATTTGGGTTGTAAGTACACACTTGTGTTAACAATTACGAGGGACCGACTCGTAGCTCCTTCAGGGTGATTTTGTGCTTACCACAAGCATTCCACCATCTTATTAGTGAGGAACATCAGATGAGAACCTCAACCCAGATCTTAAGCAAGGATTCAGGAAGAGATTTGGCCGGGCGAGAGCTCTGAGGCTCAATCTAGAGCTACAACGCGAGAATATAGGTACTCCTTGACTTACAACGGTTCAGTTAGAGACTGTTTGAAGTTAAAGGTAAAGGTTCCCCTCACACATGTGTGCTAGTCGTTCCCGACTCTAGGGGGCGGTGCTCATCTCCGTTTCAAAGCCGAAGAGCCAGCGTTGTCTGAAGACGTCTCCGTGGTCATGTGGCTGGCATGACTAAACACCGAAGGTGCACGGAATGCTGTTACCTTCCCACCAAAGGTGGTTCCTATTTTTCTATTTCTATTTTTTTTGCAATCAGTTTTTTTTATTTTTAAACATTAAAAAAATAAAATAAAATAAAAGATCTCATCCATTACATACAGCATGTTGTTTGGTTACGAGTGTGTTTGCATCCATATTCTCAGTTACATTTACAATCACAAATTTTCCATCTAATATAACTAAATACCTCACTTTCATTGTACAATGCATATTCAATTACAATTAATTTTTTTTTCAATAAACCTAATTCCCTTACATTCTTGATTGTCTGTTTAATAACAATATACCTTTATGTGATCACATATCCTGATATAAAAAAAGATTTACCAACCATTTAGATTTGTAGATCACTGTTTTCACCCACCAATCAACTATCGAGTATGCTTATATTCATTATAAGTCCAGAATGCAGCCGCGCGAGCGATTGTGGGTGCACCTAGGTACACCCACGTTACACCTATCCTCTGCGAGCTGCACTGGCTGCCCATTGGTCTCCAGACATGCTTCAAGGTGCTAGTCGTTACTTTTAAAGCCCTACATGGCATGGGACCTGGCTACCTGAGAGACCACCTCCTGCCAATTACCTCCCAGAGACCTATTAGATCGCACAGACTAGGCCTCCTCCGGATTCCATCTGCTGGTCAATGTCGGCTGGCGACCCCCCGGGGGAGAGCCTTCTCTGTAGCTGCTCCGGACCTCTGGAACGATCTCCCCGTCGAGATCCGAACCCTTACTACCGTTCCGGCCTTCCGTAAAGCGACCAAGACCTGGCTGTTCCGGCAGGCCTGGGGCTGTTGAATTATCCAGCCCCACTCTAAGTTATGAATGTTGGTGCAATTTTAAATTGTTGTTTTATTTTTATATCCCCTCTCCCTTTTTATTGTAAGCCGCCCGGAGTCTTCCGAGAGTGGGCGGCATACAAAACCAATAAATAATAATAATAATAACTATATTCATTTCTATTTGTATTTTTTACTGCTTTCGAACTGCTAGGGTGGCAGAAGCTGGGACAAGTAATGGGCGCTCACTCCGTTACGCGGCGCTAGGGATTCCAACCGCTGAACTGCCAACTTTTCTGATCGACAAGCTCAGTGTCTTAACCAGTGAGCCACCACATCCCCTTTTGAAGTTACAGAGGCACTTATGACCGTCTTTCACACTTACGGCTGTTGCAGCATCCCCATGGGCATGAGGTTTACATTTGGATGACCACTGATTCATTTGTGGGTTCAACCTGCACTCTGATCCCCCTTGGCAAGATCCACTTAACAACCGTGGGACTAATTTTAACGACTGAAGGGATTCACTTAACAAACGCAGCGAGAAAAGTGGCGAAATGGATCAGAATTCACTTGGCATAATTTCTCATGTGGCAACGCATGTTTGGGGCCCCGTTGTGGTCGTACGTGGAGGATTCCCTGTCAAACTGCGGGTGACGGAAAGGCCATAACTCTGTGTGTTGATTCTCTCTCATCTTTGTCTGCAAAGGCTGGTGGCGTAGGAAGGCCGACCGACAGATCGAATTCCCACTGTATCTACAGTGTCGATCAATAGTCCCGGGGGTGTGTGTGGGGGAGAGGCAAGACGCAAACCATCAAATGCAAATTCTCCATGCCCTGAAATATGCATACATTGAAGCGGTGATGAAACACACATTTCCTGATTTCAGATGATTGGACTGAATACACTTAGTCCAGCTTTTGAAAAGCATACAAACATTTACTGCGATTTAGTAAAGCAGAACTGAAGAAGCTCCTTCAGTGAGAAGCAAAACATCTTCAAGGAAATGTTGTCTCTTGTAAAAAAAAAAAATCACCTTTGGGTTCACCTTTACAGAAAACCTGGAGAAAGAAGTTAGTGTAAGATCTCAATAGAGGAATAGCACAGGTAGTCCTTAACTTAAAAGGTAAAGGTTCCCCTCGCACATATGTGCTAGTCGTTCCCGACTCTAGGGGGCGGTGCTCATCTCCGTTTCAAAGCCGGAGAGCCAGCGCTGTCCGAAGACGTCTCCGTGGTCATGTGGCCGGCATGACTCAACGCCGAAGGCGCATGGAATGCTGTTCCCTTCCCACCAAAGGTGGTTCCTATTTTTCTACTTGCATTTTTATGTGCTTTCGAACTGATAGGTTGGCAGAAGCTGGGACAATTAACGGGAGCTCACTCCGTTACGCAGGCGCTAGGGATTCGAACTGCCAAACTGCCGTCCTTTCTGATGGACAAGCTCAGCAACCGCTGTCCTTAACTGACAGGCATTCATTTAATGGCCGTTTGAAGTTTCAATGGCATTGAAAAACGTGACCTATGACCATTTTTCACATTTATAACCATTGCAGCATCCCCGTGCAGAAGCAAAGTCCACATGGAAGCCAGATCCACTTAACAACCTGGTAACTCACTGAACAACTTCAGTGATTGACGGTCTTGAAATGAGGCCATGCTCAACTGAACGTATGTCTTACTTAGCAACAGAAATTTAGGACTCCATCGTGTCATATGTCAAGGACTCCCTGTATTGAGGCCATACTTCAGCGGTTCATCAGAACATCTCTTCCATCGCTCGATCATCTATCAATGACGGTGCAGCATTGCGCAACAGAACGAAGCCATGAGTTGGAAATGGAGAAAGACACATGTCCCAAAGGTGCTTTTTTCAAGAGGCAACTGGACTTTCTTAGTTTTTCTTTGAAGAGCTTTCGCTTCTCATCCAAGAAGCTTCTCCAGGTTTGGTGGATTTTCCTAGTTTTTACTAGTTTGCTAGTATGGTTCACCAACAAATGCGCGCTCGACAAAAGCGCGCCGACGAAACTGCAGGAAGAAAACCGCGAGGTCGAAATCGTGCCAACGAATGCACGCAGAAGCACGCCGACAACAGTGCGCCGACAACAGTGCGCTGACCAAAGTGCGCCTTCAACAAACAAGTAATAACAACCTAATAACCCTAAACCTAAACCTAAACCTAAACCTAACCCTGAACCTAACCCTGAACCTGAACCTAAGCCTAAGCCTAAGCCTAAGACTAAGACTAAGACTAACCCTAAGACTAACCCTAAGACTAACCCTAAGACTAACCCTAACCCTAACCCTAACCCTAACCCTAACCCTAACCCTAACCCTAACCCTAACCCTAACCCTAACCCTAACCCTAACCCTAACCCTAACCCTAACCCTAACCCTAACCCTAACCCTAACCCTAACCCTTACCTTAACTTAAATCACGCTTTTGTGGGCGCGGTTTTGTCGGCGCGTTGTTGTGGACGTGTTTATGACATCACAGGTTTTTCGTCGCGGTTTTGTCGGCGTGCTTTTGTCGTGCGCGCATTTGGCGGGTCAGATGCTAGTACAACATACATCCAGAAATAGCAGTACGCTCAAGTCAACCCTGAATTCTCCCCCACTCCTAAGATGCCTCGTTGAAGTGTATCTGCAAAAACCAGCAGGGTTTTGACAGGTTTCCTACCAGGGAAGGTGCAAAATAATGGACTTGAGCAAACCCAAGTGCCAATTGTCAATTTAATTTGAAAAATCAATCTGATCGTCTTCCCTCCGGACACGGGAAACAAGATGGCAAATGGGATCAATTAAGAAAAAGCCATTTCGGACTCTACCTTAAGAAACCTCCGGATTGTCCGAGCTGATTCAAAGGCATCCAATGCAATTCGACAATGGGAGCCGGAAGTCAAATCAATTTAGTTTGGAGATTTGCCTTCAAAGGGAATATTTGCACAGCTCTTCCATTAGCAGATGCCGGGTACTTTAGAAACGTCCCAAAACACACAGACACACACAAATGCACACACAAATATGCACACACACACACACACACACAAACACACACAAGCACACTTCCATCTCACCTTCCATCAGTGATGGCTGTGTCCCTGGCACATTCTCTGCAACCTTTGCAATAATGATGATAATAAAAAAGTGACTTATATCTATCTATCCGCGCCACCCCTTATAGCCACATGACCACAATTTGGACATTTTGGCAGTTGGCTCACATTAACGCCGCTTGCAATGTCGTGTGGCCGCCTGATTGTGCTTTGCGACTTTCCCAGGTGGCTTCCATAAGCTGAGTCAATTGGGGAATTCCGATTCGCTTGCTGACTGTGTGATTCAGTTAATGACCACGGGAGTCGCTTGACAGCTGCAGTAAAAAAAAATGCTTGTAAAATCAGATTTGGTCATGTGGTGACTTGCTTAATGGCTGCATTGCTGAGTGACCGAAATTCCCCTCCCCAATTATGGTGGCAAGTTGAGATCTTCCCAAATCTGCAAGAGTGAGAAATAAGGAGTCATTTTTGTATCTTGCAACTACTGGTCTCCAGTCCTTCTGATTTCATTTCTACCTGAGCTGCAAACGACGAACTTTATTTATAAACTTCCTTTGATAATAAATATTCTTGGGCACATCCAAATTTATGGACATTCCCCCTTCTCTCTCTCTCTCTCTCTCTCTCTCTCTCTCTCCCTCTCTCCCCCTCCTTCCCTTTCTGTCTCTCTCTCCCTCTCTTTCTTTCTCTCTCTCCCCCTCCCTCTCTGTCTCTCCCCACCTCCCCCGCAGGTTTAAATTACTGCCCATTCTCCAAGAAGAAAATATTTATGAAACAGGAGATTGCTCCTTCAAAATGTAACACAGGCTTATTGGCTTAACCCTGCTTTCATTAATCCCAGCTTGTTGAAAGGAGGAAGAAGGAGGGGGGGAAAAACACACCACTTGGAGGTTTTTATCTACAAACACCCAAAGGGATGCCCGAAGCAGATTTTAAGATTTAACTTGGCCCATGTGCAGGAGACCAAGTATCTCAATTGGTGGGGGAAATGGTCATCTACCTTCTGGATGCTACAAGCCAACATTGCAATATCCCAGGTTTTTTTAAATTATTATTATTATTATTCTCAACCATGTCTAAAAGGCCAATTTGGGGTGGGTGTCTCTCTTCCCCGTCATGTCTGCGGCTCAGCAGGTGTAAACCCGTAATAGCTCTTGGTCCGAGTTTTGGAATCCTGCCAAGAACAGATGGGTCCAGTCAAATGGAGTAATTGAAAACCTTAAACAAAATCAGCAGCCTGGCTATTTTTCCTTCCATAATAAAGCCCAGCTGATAACGGCTGCAGAAAAGCAGAGAAGGAGAGAGAGAGAGATGAGGGGTGGGGTGGGGTGGGTGGGTGGGTGAGGAAGCCCACCCCTCTCATCACCGATGCCATTAACACCGGGTTTGGTTTATTCTGCAAATGAAGGCATATAACGAGATGAATGCCCCAGGAGTCCATTACCAATTTTAATAATACATCAAGGAGACTCTGCAAACAGTTTGTATGTGAAAGCCAAACAGAGGGAGCTACGTACTCAGTTGCTGTATCAAGAGACAACTCCCAGCGCTATGAATTTAACAAATTTATAAAGGTACATAACATGATAGCTATTAGTTAAATTAAAAGAAAGCTATTACTGATTGCAGTCTCCGACCAATGTTGTGGTTTCCCCCCCCCCCTCTCTTTCAATTTCTGGTTTGTCTGTTTGTCTGTTTGTTTTTATTTATTTCACCCGCCGAAAGTGCCAGCTGAACCAGCCTTAAAAACTCCAAATTCAAATGAATTTCCCTTTACAATGCGCGAGAGCTGGGAGTCAAATTATATGCATGAATAATAAAATACCATCTAATTAAAAACCGGCGTTAAGTATGCAAAAAAGAAAAAAAAAACACCTCACACAGCCCCTACCTCCTAATGATAATGAGATTGTGCAATACCTTTGAGCCTGGTATTTTATAAATTACTCAGAAGTACTGGCTGGCTTGACCTAAATCGGAGATAATGGAACGGCTTTGGGGGAAAAAAAAATCTTCGCCGTCAATCAGCAAGAAGGAAACAGTTGCTTGATGCTTGGAGACAAAATAGATATGAATCCATAGATAATTTCAGGTGTAAGGTGGATTTACACCTGTGTATATGGTGTCATTTACACCTGTGGATTTGCACCTCTGTGGGACGTGGTGGCTCAGTGGCTAAGGACGCTGAGCTTGTCAATCAGAAAGGTCGGCAGTTCGGCGGTCTGAATCCCTAGCACTGCGTAATGGAGTGAGCTCCCATTATTTGTCCCAGCTTCTGCCAACCTAGCAGTTCGAAAGCACGTAAAAATGCAAGTAGAAAAATAGGAACCACCTTTGGTGGGAAGGTAACAGCGTTCCGTGCGCCTTCGGTGTTTAGTCATGCCGGCCACATGACCACGGAGACGTCTTCGGACAGCGCTGGCTCTTCGGCTTTGAAATGGAGATGAGCACCGCCCCCTAGAGTCGGGAAGGACTAGCACATATGTGCAAGGGGAACTTTTACCTTTTTAAGGTGGGTTTGGAGAGGATTTCAAAAAGGGAGAAGGATATTGGTTCCTTATATTGGTTAGACACGCCTCTGTTGTGCAACGGCATATGGTTGTGCCCATATTTCTTCTCTAGTCAACAAACCTACTTAACCTACTTAATAAATTTTTAACACCCCCGGTAGACAAGATGGTTTCACTCTCCGTTCCTAGGAATAATGAGCTTTTGAATAATAAGCTTCTTTCTTCTGAGGAATGAAGGCCCGTTAAATATCTTTCTCTTTAAACTGACCTTAAGAAAGTCTGAGGTATTTTCTTTTCTTTTCTTGTCTTTGAAAAATAAAATATCGCAAGCTTTTGCTTCCCTTCTTTTATATAAAGAAAGAATCTACATGTGCTCATTTTTAAAGAATTAAAATGTCACACACACACACACACACACACACACACACACACACACACACACACACACACACACACACACACACACCTTCCTCTAAAGATATTGGAAGGCCAACATCTCAGTGTTAAATCCGGAGAGGATATATTCATAGTCTTTTATAAATAAATTTGGAAATTGAATATTGGGTATTTATGAAATGGCTGCTACTTTTGTTGTTATTTTTTAAAAAATGTGTGTGTTGATGTATGCAAAAGGAAGTTGGGTGGGATTGAGAAATGGTTTTAGATTGAAATGGTAAGCTTTGAGGTTAACCTATCTCACCTTGTATAAAGGTAAAGGTTTCCCTTGTACATATGTGCTAGTCGTTCCCGACTCTAGGGGGCGGTGCTCATCTCCGTTTCAAAGCTGAAAAGCCAGCTATCCAAAGACATCTCCGTGGTCATGTGGCCGGCATGATTAAATGCCAAAGACACAGGGAACGTTGTTACCTTCCCACCAAAGATGGTTCCCATGTTTCTACTTGCATTTTTTATGTGCTTTCGAACTGCTAGGTTGGCAGAAGCTGGGACAAGTAACCGGAGCTCACTCCATTACGGGGCGCTAGGGATTCGAACCGCCGAGCTGCCGACCTTTCTGATCGACAATCTCAGCGTCTTAGCCACTGAGCCACCAGGTCCCCTCATCACCTTGTATATCTTTGTCTATATTTCTGAAATCTGGCCATTCACCACAATAAAATAACAACAGAAAAATTGTTCTGTAATTTGGTTTTTCTCATTTTTGGAAAGTTTTCTTCAGGTTGTCCCCAACCTTAATCTCTTTCTGTTGAACCATGAGTTATATTAGTATGAAGAAATACCACTCTCAATTAAGGAGAACATTAGCTGTTTCCTGATTGACGTTAGCAGAAGCATTGATCAGTTTTGCACCTAGAATATTGCATTCAAGTCTAGGTGCTAATCTTCCCATTTACTGAAAAGGCCAACATCAACATGGAATGTTAGCCATTTACTGTTGTTTGAAGACGTCTGGTTGCATCCAATTCAATTGTTGGTCAACTTTTCTGGATCTTGCCAAAGAGCCTTTCCTCCACTTGGTTTAATCTCCATATATACGTACTGGAAGTTCCCCAAACTCATAGCCAACTCGCTTGGTTTAATTTTGGAAACGGTTATTCTCAAACACAGGGGAAACCGAGGGAGCAGAGAGTTGGACCAGAGGACCTCCAAGGTCCCTTCTGCCTGGTTCACATGAGAAACATTCCCAGCCTTAGTTGGACTCTTGGAGATGCCAACTCAAGATCTTCGCCATGCAATTGGATCAGTAATGGTTTTCTCTTACCTTCGCTACCGGTTTGGAAACGGGAGTGTGTGGGTATGCACACACTCGCTTCGCGCATGCGCGGAGGTTCTGTGCATGTACAGAGCATCCGTGATGACATCCGGGCAGGTGGGAGGAGCCTCCTGCCACCGCCACTACTGGTTCACCTGAACTGGGGCAAACTGACAGAATGAATTAGATCCTCCACTCATGAAGTTCTAGCTCATATTCCATGATTTGAAGATGGAGGGCAAAAGAAGAAGAAGGGGACGGCAGATAAGGAGGTGGCTGGATGGAAGTCACCAAAGCAGCAGGCGTGACCTTGAATGGACTCCAGTGGATGGTGGAGAGGAACGTTGTCCCTTGGGTTGCGATGGGTCGGACATGACTTCGCAACTAATAACAACAACAGCAAACAAGACAGATGCCATGTTGTAGGCATCCCATCTTGTGGTCATCAAGCCAAACCAGTTCAAGATTAAAATAATAATAATAATAATGATTTAAATCCACATTTAAATTCTCTCCTTCCCATGCAAGCTTCTGAGAAAGGAAAATAAATAATGGTACGACAGGCAAAAATAACCTTTCTATATATCATTTGCTTACCTGTGGCATCAAATGCACATGACCTTTTATTTATTCAGTCATAAATGCATGAGCTCATTGGGAGCACATCAAATTCAAAGCCACCTGTAGTCACCATGGAAACCACTCTATTTGCTGAATAATTTCTTTTCTTCTTCTTCTTCTTCCCTTCCTCAATGCATATTAGAGCCTATTGGTGACTGGAGAAATACCTGAGCTAAACACACCCGGTAAATTGAACTGGTTAGCATAGTTCTTACGGTTTTAAGTGCTACAGAACTGAGAGTTCCTTTTCTTCTTTTTCCTGATGGAAATCACTTTGATCATGAATAAATATACGGACGTGCTTAGCATATTTTTAACTGCTGGTTCTAATTTGGCTGAAACCTGTTTTTGCGAAATTATATTTCCCATTTATCCCCTTCCTAGCCCAGTCCTTGGGCTCTATAGATTTCATTAGACGGCCTAATTAAGATTGAGAATGAAGAATGTATGTTTAATTTGGTATTTCTTCTCATGTAAAAATTCATTCTGTATCCCTTCTGCACCAGTTTATTACAATATTTAAACATTTATATAATCTTTCCCTCTATCTCCCTCTTTCTACTTTCTTTCTTTCTTTCTTTCTTTCTTTCTTTCTTTCTTTCTCTTTCTTTCTTTCTCTTTCTTTCTCTCTCTCTCTCCTTTCTCTCTCTTTCTTTTTCCCTGTTTCTCTCTCTCTCTCTCTCTCTCAAATGGGATTTGCAATCCATTTTCCCTACTGAATCTCCTTTCCGGAAGTAGGATGTTGTAGCAGACAATTTTGTGTACTATGCTTAGGTGAGACCATAGGCGGCATAGTTCCAGGTTGTCCAAGCCCAAAATTTCAAGTCTTGTGGAATAAGGGATTCTACTGTGAGCAGAGGAGTGGAGGACTCTTCTCGTGAAATACCTCTGGACCCGCTCAATCGTATTAACGTCCGATATACAGTGTGGATTCCAGGCAGACAAGCTGTATTCGAGAATTGGTCTGGCAAAGGTTTTGTATGTCCTGGTTGGCAGTACAGTGTTATGGGAGAAGAAGCTTTATAAAATTAGGTTAACAACTCTTAATTCCTGTGCTGTTACAGTGAGCTCTGGGGCTTAGATTGTTTGAGATGAGTACTCCAAGGTCCTTGACAGAGTGAGCATCATCTACGAGGTCGTATCCACCCAGCTTGTATTTGGAGTTCTGATTTTTGTTGCCAATGTGTCAGACAGAGCATTTGTTGGTTGAGATTTGGAGTTGCCGATTGTTCGACCATTCTGACACATAGTCAAGTTCGGTCTCTACAAGGTATCTACCAAGAAATCGACTAGCCCGTGCTTGAATCGTGGTTTGGTTTCAACATGGGGCTCAACCTGCCCTTGATGTAAGCAGGCAGGAAGCCTGGGAGCTGATTGGCCTCGATGGTGACCATCCCTTGGACATCCTCCTTTGACAAGTGTTGCAAAGCCATCCCAGCAGTGTCCCATCTGCTTTTGTGTCAGTGCTGCAGCTGTTTCAGAGCACTTCGAGCTTCGGTTCCCACAGCCATCGCCCTTCCACAGCTGTAGTCTTCATCATTGTGCCCATTGAAGAAACTCTTGTTCTTGAAAGCGGGGAGAAGCTCTCAAGCTGTTGCAGTTTCCCCCTCTGCTGACAGCATATCCCGTTTCAAAAAAAAAAAAGGGCAGGGAAAGGATCATATCCATCTTTGTTAGAAGAAGAGACAGAGAATTCCACTTAACAGGAAGCCCAACAACATGAGCAACTCATGAGTGGGTGGAGGCCAAGTTCTTGAGATGTTGAATGTTTCTATGAGAATATTTGACCTCCTTGGACAGTCACAAAGAATGGAATTTGTCTACAGGAAGGAGCAGGATGGAAAATGAATGTGGTTTTTTTGGGCCCTTATTCTCTTTGATTTTCCTGTACAGGCAGTCCTCAAATTACAACTATCAACTCCATCAACTAATCAAGATGTTACAACACAGTCAACCAATCTGCTTGCAGCAACAGAGCCAGCACTCCACACACCCCCACCAGTATTTATAGAGGGACGGCAGCTCCGATCATGCTTTGCTCGCACAAGCACGAAGCCAAAGGCACCAGCCTGAAGATGACGAGTGGGACCTCGTCGAAACGTCGCCAAGATACTCTCAATGTTACATGGGAAAAAACCCGAATACACCAAAACCTGCACATCTGTACCCGTGAAAATCTACGAATATATATATATATATATCTCCCAAACTCCATATAATCCCCCTTCCCATTTTCCCACAGCATTGAATGTGGCAATGATGCAAATGATGGCTTCCAGGCAACCTTCTACCTGTATTTGCCCTTGGAGTTTGTTCTTGCAATGTTTGTGATAACCAGTCCTTCCAACTCATCTCCCTGCTCACAGCAACCTAAAACGCATAAAGGATTTTTTTTTTTAAAAAAAAAAACCCTCGAATCCCAATGAAGCATCCATAACCAACTCATGAAACGACATCTCAAATCCAACAGTTGCTGAATTTGAAACGTGAGACGCGAAGCCAAGAATCCCGCACTACGAAGGAAATTAAAACAAAAGTAAATTGGGGGGGAGGGGTTTCGGGGAGTGGGGGAGTGGGAGGAGGAATTCCGCAAGAAACGACGGTAAACTTCTAAAACCATATGGGCCAAAAAGACGCTTTTTTGAAAAGTCAGGGGCCCTAAGAACGAAAGAATAATTTATAAGGCTTGTCTGAGCAGGTGAAATATAAGCATTGGTGAAAGCTGAGACTTATGTGAATCTAAAAAACAACAACCCCTGACTTAAATATATCGCTGTTTCCTTCCCAGTAGTTCATTGGAGTTTTTTCCCATAATCATCTCTTGTGTTTTCTTTGGCATCAAAGGGGGAAAATGTCAGCGAAACAGAGGCTGAGTTTCACTCTTTTCTACACCACGGTGTTGAGTTATTCCAGGGCTTGTGGTAGCTATTTTCCAACAGAGTTACATGCGTAGGTTTGAATGAGTCCATCCAATTCACATAAATAGCCGTAGATTTATTATTATTATTATTATTTAAAAAAAAACAAGTTAGAATTTTCCTTTTATTGCCCGGGCCACCTGCCAAAAGAGTGGAGGTTGCAAAAGTTTATAAAATAGAGATATATTCTTTTACAAACAAACTGCTCTCTAGACCCAGGTGTCAAACTCAAGGCCCGTGGGCCAGATGTGGCCCAAGGGCCGGATAAGGCCTGTGGGGTGCTTAGATCTGGGCCACAGGGCCCCCTTGGAAACAGCGAAGGACTGGCCCGCAATGCCTCTGCCAGGGAAAACAGGTGTGAAAAACGATCATAGGTCACTTTCTCTCAGTCCTGGGGGCAACTTGGAACAGTCATTAAATGAACTGCAGCCGTTCATTGGAGGATGGTAGCTAATAAACTCAAATTAGCAAATAGATTCACGTCCTGGGCAATTTGTCTCTAAACAAATACTAGACTATTACACACCACCCAATAGGATGTTCACCATTTTCGCCCTCTTCTCCGTGAAATTTCACAAAAAACACATAACACAGAGAAGAATGTTCTTTTTGCAAACTTGCAAGGATGGACTTTTACGATCTGTCGAATCAGGAAATTTTTCAGATTAAAAGCCCAGGAAGGATAAAAATCGTGTGTGTGTGTGTGTGTGTGTGTGTGTGTGTGTGTGTACACACACACACATATACATATAGATATACATATACGTGTTGTATTTGTGCTGATAAATAAATAAATAAAGGGAGACTAGTATAGATTTATTTCAAGCAATTTACCTCTCATTAGCTAGCCATACCCTTACTGGGATTGGAACCTGTACTGTATTGCATTTTAGGCAGATGTGTTAACCATTATATATATATTTAGCAGGTTTTTAAATTATTTTTTCCCTTCTACAACACCTTACAGTCATTACATCAACATTGTTATGTCATCATACCTGTACATGTATAGAATATTTCGCTTCTATATTTACACACCTTTATGTACATTTCTATATATATTTATATATATTGTTTTTTGGCTTAATTAATTTTATTCTTGTTTTGCAGCCATTTGTACCAATTGTTCCACATTTCATAATATTCCGACTCTTCTTTATCTTTTAATTTCAGTGTTAATTTGTCCATCTCTGCACAATCCAAAGTTTTTTTTTTATCACTAATTCGTCCGAAGGGGTATTATTTTGTTTCCAGCATTGGGCAAATGCTATTCTAGCTGTAGTTAGCAGATGTGTTAATATGGACTTAATTTTCTTTGTATATATATTCTTTGGTGTGTGAGTGTGTGTGTGTAGAGGCCCGATCTGTTACATATTTCTGCTGTCTATTGTCCTGTGCGTATAATAGAATAAAAAAAGACCGCTTAGAGTAAGGAGCCTACATTTTGCTTCCTAATTTATTAGGAATTAAGTGCAGCGGTTGGGCATGTTTTAACCTTCGTGCTGCCACAGAATGGTGGAACTGAGCTCTTGACTTCAAACACAACTTTCATAAGACAATAGAGGTTATGTGGTCAACATTCCAGCCTGGGTCAATAGCTATTAATTTAAACGGATGTGACCCTTACATGAGAAAGCGGCAAAGGTGCTTGGCGTAGGATTTCTTTTTTTAATTCTTATAAATAGGACGGCTGCCAGATCAACCCACCCCATTCGCTTTTAGACTTCCTAAAGAAAACAGTCTCGGTGAGCTCAACGCAGGAATTATGAACAGCAGAGAGTAAGGAAATCTCTCCGTTTCCGACTCCATTAAATTTCTTCCTTGCTAAGCCAGAGGATCTAAACGGGCTTGCGAAATTCATAATACAGGTCATCCACAACTGAGCCCGAGGTTTCTGATGCTGAGTGAGTCATGGGTTCAGTGAATGTTGTCCCCGCTTTACGATTTTTCTTGCCAGCGCTGTGAATCGAATCACCGCCGTCGTTAAATGAGTTACGTGGTTGTTCGGTCCCTCTGGCTTCCCCATTGGCATGTCAGAAGGTTGCAGAAGGGGATCACGTGATTCCCGGGATATTGGAACCGTCATAGTTATGAGTCAGTTGACAAGTGTCTGAATTTGGACCATATGGCCACGGGGATGCTGGAATGCTTGGAAGTGTGAAAAACAGTCATAAGTCACTTTTTTCAATGTTAGGCAGTGGTGGGTTGCAGGCGGTACGCCCTGGTATGGGCATACCGGAGCCTGCCCGGCACACCAGATACTGTTCCAGTACGGTACTCTGCCGTACCCGAGCTCCTTACCTGTCCTTTAAGCCTTTGGCGAGGTGGCACAGTGGTTAAATGCAGCACTGCAGGCTACTTCAGCTGACTGCAGTTCTGCAGTTCGGCTGTTCAAATCTCACCGGCTCAGGGTTGACTCAGCCTCCCATCCTTCCAAGGTGGGTAAAATGAGGACCCGGATTGTTGTTGGGGGCGATATGCTGACTCTGTAAACCGCTTAGAGAGGGCTGAAAGCCCTATGAAGCGGTATATAAGTCTAACTGCTATTGCTATTGCTATTCTGCACATGCGCATGGTGCATACAGTGCCTGCACGACACTCCGCCGAGCAGCTGGAGCGTCACAGGCAAGTACGACGCATACATGTGATGCACATGTGTGCGTGTGCAATGCTCACATCCATGTGGGTGACTCCAAGGCCATTCCAACCGTACCGGTTGGAACAGAATCCGGAACCCACCACTGGTGTTAGGTAAAGGTAAAGTTTCCCCTTGCACATATGTGCTAGCCGTTCCCAACTCTAGGGGGCAGTGCTCATCTCTGTTTCAAAGCCAGAGAGCCAGCGCTGTCTAAAGACGTCTCCGTGGTCATGTGGCCGGCATGACTAAACACGCACGGAACGCTCTTCCCTTCCCACCAAAGGTGGTCCCTATTTTTCTACTTGCATTTTTTTTTACATGCTTTCCAACTGCTAGGTTGGCAGAAGCTGGGAGAAGTAACGGGAGCTCACTCCATTACACAGCACTAGGGATTCGAACTGCTGAACTGCCAATCTTCTGATCGACAAGCTGAGCGTTTTAGCCACTGAGCCTCAGTGTTAAAAAGCACTTTTTTCAGTACTGTTGTAACTTGGAGCAAATGAACTGTTGTAAGTCGAGGGTTCCCTGTGTGCAGTGCAACATCCTTACACAAGCAGGTATGTATGCATTGCTACCTGTGTGCATTTCAAGGTAACCCATGGTAAATTGTGCTCAATCCCGGCGTAATTTGCACTCCGAGAATTTCTTAAGAACTTAAACTGGGGGCTTTTGCCCAGGTTCGCCTGGTGCACCAGTTGCGGCCCTACCTGGACCAGGAGGCACTTCAAATGGTCACTCATGCTCTCATCACCACTAGGCTTGATTACTGTAATGCGCTTTACTTGGGGCTGCCCCTGAAGAGTGTTTGGAGACTACAATTGGTCCAGAATGCAGCAGCGCGAGCGATATCGGGTATACCTAGGTACACCCATGTTAGACCTATCCTCCGCGAGCTGCACTGGCTTCCCATTGGCCTCCGAATGCGCTTCAAGGTGCTGGTTGTTACCTTTAAAGCCCTACATGGCTTGGGACCTGGATACCTACGGGACCACCTCCTGCCACATACCTCCCAACACTATAAGATCTCACAGGCTGGGCCTCCTCTGGGTACCGTCGACCGGGCAATGCCAGTTGGCGACTACTCGGGGGAGGCCTTTCTCTGTAGCTGCTCCGACCCTGTGGAATGATCTCCCCACAGAGATCCAGACCCTTCCCACTCTCTCGGCCTTCCGTAAGGCCACTAAAACCTGGCTGTTCCGGCAGGCCTGGGGCTGTTGACCCCAAAATATGGCCCAGCCCCACTTGGAATGGAGTGCATGGTGTGTTTTTAAATCTATCTTTTCTTTCTTCTATTCCTTTTGATTTATTGTATTGTTAGCCGCCCGGAGTCCTT
The DNA here is from genome assembly GCF_051295495.1 of Thamnophis sirtalis. NCBI lineage: Eukaryota > Metazoa > Chordata > Lepidosauria > Squamata > Natricidae > Thamnophis > Thamnophis sirtalis. Next base: position 44,678,764 of record NW_028261394.1, read on the forward strand.
CGGGATTAAGCGGCATACAAATGCTATTAAACTTTGAAACTTTGAAACTCCAACAAGTGAAGAGAACGTGGAACCAATTTTCCCAGCCCGGCAGATTCAAAGTCAATTGAATAATTCTGTCGTCGAGATGAGGAAGGAGAAAAAACAACAGTTTGTGCAACAAATTAGCTAATTGTGGACCTTGGATTTCTTCGGTAACAACTGAATAAACGTTATGATTGCACTTGAAAAGTTCTACGGAAATAGGCACTTAAGGGAACAGAGTTCTCTCTCTCCAGTTTCATCAGAAAGAAAATTTAGCAGTCCTGGGGAGGGGGAGGCGGGGCGGGGAGGAGGGAAGTTTCCACTAATCATTTATTTCAAGTCCCTTTGTTGTCATAATTGGGCTGGTCCTAAACTATAGAAGCAGTAGTGATGTTTGAGAAAGGAGCAGAAACCAAACAGGACGTTCTTCTTCTCTTTGGAGTGCTTCAGTGGTGGGTTTCAAAAAAATTTCGAACCTACTCTGTGGGTGTGGCCTCCTTTGTGGGAGTGGCTTGCCGGCCATGTGACCTGGTGGGAGTGGCTTGCCGGCCATGTGTTCTCTCTCTCTCTCTCTCTCTCTCTCTCTCTCTCTCTCTCTTTCCTTCCTTTTGTCTCTCTGACCCTTTTTCCTTTTTTTCTTTCATCTCTCTCACTTTTTCTTTCTTCTTTCTTTCTTTCTTTCTTTTTTTCTTTCTTTCTCTTTCTCTCTCTGTGTGAGTCTGTGTGTGTGTGTGTGTGTGTGTGTGAGAGAGAGAGAGAGAGAGAGAGAGGGAGGGAGGGAGGGAGGGGTGGGTTTCAAAAATTTTTGGAACCTCTTCTGTAGGTGTGGCCTGCTTTCTGGTCGAACCTCTTCTAACCAGTTCAGTAGATTTGACAAACCGGTTCTACCGAACTGGTGTGAACTGGTAGGAACCCACCTCTGGATTTGAACCACCGAACTGCCGGCCTTTGTGTTCGACCTGTTCAGTGTCTTAGCCACTGAGACACCTAGCCAGTGGCTAAGTACTGGAAGACAGCCGAGATGTCACCTCGGGTACGTGGGGAGAAAGGGGGGGGGGCTGCTGGGGGTTTGCAGGGGTCGGGAGAACCTCTACCTAAGATTCTGTGGGCTTCGGAGAACCCCTAAATCCCACTCCTGGCTGGCCCCTCTCCCCCGCCCCTCCCAGGAGTCTCCATGTTTTGGATGCAGGTAAATGCAGGGTGCACATCGAGGCTCAGGGAGGGCAAAAAATGGGCCTACTGGAAGTTTGGGAAGGCCAGAGCCTCGGAAGGCTGTTTTTGCCCTCCTGGAGGCTTGAAAGAAGCCTCTGGAGACCGGGGAGGGGAAAAAAAGGAGAAGACAGAGAGAACAGAAGATGAGAGAAAGAAGAGAGGGAAGAAGAGGCGAAAGAGAAAGGAAGGGAAGGAGGGAAAAGAAGAGGGGGAAAGAAAAGACAAGAGAAGAGAGAGAAGAGCAGAGCAGAGAAGAGAAGGAACAGAAGCAAGAGAGAAAGAGAAGAGAAAGAGAAAGAGGGGAGAGGACAAGAGAAGACAAAAGAGAGAAAGAGAAGAGAAGAGAGGGTACAGTTTGCAAAAGCAAGCACCCTTCATTCTTATTTTCGATTCAGGAGCTCAGCAAATACGTTTAAAGTCCTATACAACAAGGATCTTCTATCAAAAGTGTGCACGCCTGTATACCTACACATACATGCAGAGATGCACATCTATATCTGTAGAAAAAGAGATGCACACAAACACACACACATGCACAAGCACAGCTTATCACCGATCACACCCCCCCACACACACACATTTCCTTTGTTGTTCCTCAGCAAAAAAAAAAAATTTAAAAAAAGAAGAAATATAACCCCATATATCACCGCGAAACACATTTCCGCATAAATGCTGATAAGCGCAAAATATTTTTCATCATTTACATTTTCACCATAATAATATATGGCAGGATTAAAGCCGCATTCATCACACGTCTAACTAACCTTGCTGTAATGAATTTTTAAATGTAATGGTTGCTGTCAGAACAGAAAAATCATACATAATGTCTTTTGACACCCCCAGCGCACGGTTCCTGCCGCGCGCCAAACAAGTAAATAAATAAAAATGTAAATGGGCCGAGCTTTTGTTTTTAATTAAGATGGCTAAGCTCCGCATTTCTTCCCCGCTTTCCCTTTTCGGTGGCGGACGGAGCTCATCCTTGCCAAGAAGGTGCCAAATCCTGGACGTGGGTGGGAGCCACAAATCAAGGAACCAAAAGCCACTTTCCCCAATTGCCACGGCCACTTTGGGTTGCAACAATGCCGCGTTTAGCGGGAAATCCATCTATCCGACGAGCTTATTTTTTTTTTAAAGAAGTCACAAAGCAGAAGCAAAGGATTATCGAAATCACAGGCAATAATAAGGCATCTCTCTGAGCGCTTAAGGCTTGTTTTCGGCTATCTATCAAGGGCGCTCTCTTGATGTCAGTGTTAAGAACCAGGGTGGCAGTATGGAGGGCTGGTCAAAAGGGCAAATGGAGAGGGAGCAGAGTCAAAAAGACAGCTATGGTTGACTTGCTGCCTTCTGCTCTCTGCCCGTCTTGAAATTACAGATAATCTGATGCCCCAGGAGGGAATCATTAAATAAATAATTTGCAGACGCTTTCTCTTTTGGTGAGGCGCACTCTCCTTTCTCCATCCTTCCTCTCTTCTTCTTCTTTCTCCTCCTCCTCTCTCCCTCTCTTTTTCTTTTTTTTATATATATAGTTTTTTATTTTCCATTTTCATAACTTACAATCACATGTATACTATTACATAGCCAATATCCTATTGTATGTAGTAATTACATCAGTTCCTCTTGTCATCAACGCCCAGAAAGATAAAAAACACATTATTGGCTCTTCTGCTCTCCATACACCTCTTTCTTCTACCTCTCTCCTACCTCCTTTCTTCCCTCCATCCTCCTTTCCTACTCTACTTACCCTTCCTTTCTCCTTCTCCTCTTTCTACATTCCACTCCTCCTTATCCTCCTCATCTTCCCCTCCTTATCCTCTCTCCTATCCCTCTCTTCCCATCTTTCTTCTCTCTTCTGTTTCCCACTCTTCCTCTCCTTGGTGTATTTCCGCTTCTGAGCAAACTCCATTCTATGTTGATGGTATTTATGCTTCCGTATCAATATACTTAACACATCTTAGTTTTTTTTAAAAAAAAGAATAAGAGGATCTTTCTTTTTTTTTTGATACACTATTTTCTTCCGTGACGATTGCTGCGGACCAGTTCTAGCCATATGGATGGAAGGCGGCCTTAAGAGGCATCTCAATACCTGAGTGATTAATTAAGAGGGGCTGGGCCTGCAGAAATCCCTTTTCTCCCACCGACAATGAGTAGGGTTTTTTTTTTATATAAAGCGGGAATCACTGGGGATTGCCAAAAGCGGAGGGTAATTATTTGAGATAACATACAGCCGGAGTGTGTCTCTCTCTCTCTCTCTCTCTCTCTCTCTCTCTCTCTCTCTCTCTCTCTCTCTCTCTCTCTCTCTCTCTCTCTCTCTCTCTCTCTCTCTCTCTCTCTCTCTCTCTCTCTCTCTCTCTCTCTGCATGCATTTGTGTGTGTCCATGAGAGGGAGAGAAAGGAAGGCAGGGGATGTGCAGTTGAAAAGAGGCCAGCCGAACAAAAACAGCGGTAATAAAAAGGTCAATGCTTCTATTTTTTAGTACAGTGTGGGCAACGTGTATTGCCTTTTTAGAATGAACGACACTGAGCTTTCTCTCTCTCTCATTCTCTCTTTCTGCTTCTATTTTTTTTTCAAGGCCCATTTAAATGACTGTCTTATATTGCATTGAAACTTTGCTATTGTGAATTTAAGCTGGGCTGGGCAATCTGAACAACCTATTGTTGCTTTATGAGTGTGTTGGACTGGTGTGGATGGCTAGAGAGACAGAGAAAGAGGAAAAGAGAGGGAGGGAGAGAAAGAGAGATAGAGAAAGAGAGAAAGAAAGCAGGGGGGAGAGAGAGAGAAAGAGAAAAAGAGAGGGAGGGAGAGAAAGAGAGATAGAGAAAGAGAGAAAGAAAGCAGGAGAGAGAGAGAAAGAGAAAAGAGAGGGAGGGAGAGAAAGAGAGATAGAGAAAGAGAGAAAGAAAGTAGGAGAGAGAGAGAAACAGAAAAAGAGAGGGAGGGAGAGAAAGAGACATAGAGAAAGAGAGGAAGAAAGCGGGAGAGAGACAGAGACAGAGAGAGACAGACAGACAGAAAGAGACAGAGAGAGAGACAGACAGAAACAGAGACAGACAGACACACACAGAGAGAGAGAGAGAGAGAGGGAGGGAGGGAGGGAAGGAGGGAGAGAGAGAGAGGGAGGGAGGGAGAGATTTCCTCCTATTAATTCATAAAAATTCTAGGCCAACATAGAGACAAAAGAAAAAAAGAAGTAAGAGAAGAAATGAGACTTAGAAATTAAATGATAGAAGAGGTCATCTTCAACCCCAAGATTACTTGACTCCGACTTCAACTCTGCTACTTAGCCTGGTGGTGGGAAGCGAAAAGACAACCCTGAATTTGTGATTACCCACAACAGAATCATCTAAGAATGAGGACTGAGGCTAATGATTGGCTAGTCAACCACATTTCTTTGATAGAGAAAATCTGAGCAAAGGTTGATGGGGTAGGATGACCCCAAATGGGACTTTTAAATGAAAGACGCCAGGAAGATCTCCAATGCATTGGAGCTTTTACATGTTCTTGGCTGTTTCTGATCCTGTTGCTGACTACTACTACTACTACTACTACTACTACTACTACTACTACTACTACTACGGCTGATGCTGCTGATGCTGCTACTACTACTACTACATCCTCCTCCTCCTCCTTTTCTTTTTCTTCTTTTTCTTCTTCTTCTTGTTCTTCTTCTTCTTCTTCTTCTTCTTTTTCTTCTTCTTCTTCTTGTTCTTGTTCTTCTTCTTGTTCTTCTTGTTCTTCTTCTTTTTCTTGTTCTTCTTCTTTTTCTTCTTTTTCTTCTTCTTCTTCTTGTTCTTGTTCTTGTTCTTCTTGTTCTTCTTCTTCTTGTTCTTCTTCTTCTTCTTCTTCTTCTTCTTCTTCTTCTTCTTCTTCTTCTTCTTCTTCTTCTTCTTCCTCCATTTCCTCTTAGCAATAGCAATAGCAGTTAGACTTATATACCACTTCATAGCAGGTAGGACGTTATGGCAGATTATGTGGTGTACTAAGCTCAGGTTGGAACGTACTCGGTGTTGTTCAAGCTATTAGCAATAGCAATAGCAGTTAGACTTATATACCACTTCATAGGGCTTTCAGCCCTCTCTAAGCGGTTTACAGAGTCAGCATATCGCCCCCAACAATCCGGGTCCTCATTTCAGCCACCTCGGAAGGATGGAAGGCTGAGTCAACCTTAAGCCGGTGAGATTTGAACCGCCGAACTGCAGCTAACAGTCAGCTGAAGTGGCTGCAGTACTGCACTCTAACCACTGCGCCACCTCAGCTCTTCCTCTTCTCCTTCTTCTTCTTCTTTGGTCATATCTGTCATCGGACGTTGGTGATTATGTTGGTGCAGTGGTGGGATTCAGCCAGTTCATACCACTTCAGGAGAACCGGGTTGTTAAGTTTCTGAGCGGTTTGGTGAACTGGTTGTTGGAAGAAATCATTAGGGCAGAGAACCAGTGGTTGAATTATTTGAATCCCACCACTGCATTGGTGATCCTATTTTTTATCAACAGCCACACGAAAAAAGTGCTGCTGAGTTTTGTCCAAACCAAAGTCCCTTCGATTTTGAACTCACGCTTTTCCATTGGAACATGAAACCATCATGAAACCATTGTGTTTTACACACAGGTGTAAATGACGCCTACTGCCAATTACCTCCACTAGACCGATATGATCGCATCGATTAGGCCTCCTCCGAATTCCATCTACTAGCCAGTGCAAACTGGCAACGACCCGGAGGAGAGCCTTCTCGGTGGCTGCTCCGACCCTCTGGAACGAACTCCCCGTGGAGATTCGGACCCTCACCACCCTCCAATCCTTCCGCGCCGCTTTGAAGATCTGGCTGTCCCGGCTGGCCTGGGGTTAAGATTCCAACCCCACCCGAATTGTGTGACTGTTGTGCTCTCTTTTAATATGTTGTATTGTTTCCATATTGGACTACTGTTTGTCTTCCCCCCCTCCTCCCTTTTTGAATTGTGAGCCGCCCTGAGTCCCCCCAGGAAAAGGGCGGCATACAAATAAAGGAAACTAAATGAAGAGGAACAACAGAGCCAGAGCAATACTCAAGCATCGCTGGAAAACCCTTTGTTGTTTTCTGGAGCTCCGGTGGTGCCTCCTTGCTCCTCTTCAGCTCTCTGAGCCTTCCCCCAGCTTTGCTTCCGAACCTGCCCAAATATGTTAATCATCCCTTTTTCCTTGGGTGACATTTGACTGTCAAAAGAGAAGCGTGGTCTTTAGAATATAAAAAAAGGGGGACTAATTTCAGCTCCACATCCAGGCTTTCCCGGTACCCATTTCCTGACATCACCGGAGCTGTCACATCAGAGGAGGCGTCATTGGAATAAAAGTGGGCAGATGTGTGATAATGAGAGAGAAGGATACAGATGCTAATGGAGCTCTTCAACTGGGGCTGTCCTTCTCTTCGTTAAGCAGATTCAGGTAGCAGCTGCCGGCTGTCAGATGCCGGACGGCCTCTGTCTTGCTCTTCTTGATTTTCGTTTAAGATCGGCTCCGTTTGCGGTCTGGTCTGTCACTGAACGTATCCCTCGCCGGAGCCTGGACCCCGAGGTGATCAGTCACATTTCGACATAACTAGATGTCAAAAGAAGTTTAAGGCCCCCATGACAAACATGGATGCGTCTCCCCTGTGCCAGATGACAAGGCCGGCCCTCCGTCTCTTAATGATCCAGTTGCATGCTCTCGGGTGGGGAGGGGGCCGTGGAGGGAGGGGGGCGCTTGGAGGTTTGTTTTCTTATTAAAATGGCAGCAAGGGTGGGTTTTTCTGTGTGTGGGGGGGGGGAGGCGGAGAGTCAGGATTTGCATCTGCCAGTGTCAACTGGAGCCAATGTTATTTGCAATGTTATTGTTACGGTGCGTTGTTTTATTGGGAAAGAAAGCTGATTGTGGTTTACATGACAAATTTGGGGATGGAGAACTTCCTTCCTTCCTTCCTTTCTTCTTTCCTTCCTTCCTTTCTTCTTTCCTTCCTTCCCTCCTTCCTTCCTTCCGTTTCTCATTTATCTTCCTTCTTTCCTTCTTTTTCACTTCCTCCCTTCCTTCTATTTCTCATTTTCCTTCCTTCTTTCCTTTCTTCCATTTCTCATTTTCCCTTCCTTCCTTCCTTCCTTCCTTCCTTCCTTCCTTCCTTCCTTCCTTCCGTCTGTTTCTCATTTTCCTTCCTTTCTTCCCTTTCTTCCTTCCCCCTTCCCTTTACTTCACTTCTTCCTCCTTCTCTCCCTGGACTCTTTCCTTCCTTCTTTCCTTCCCTCCTTCTGTTTCTCATTTTCCCTTCCTTTTTTCTTCTTCCCTTCCTTCCTTCTGTTTCTTGTTTTTTCCTTCCTTCCTTCCTTCCTTCCTTCCTTCCTTCCTTCCTTCCTTCCTTCCTTCCTTCCTTCCTTCTCCCTTCCCTTTACTTCACTTCTTCCTCCCTCTCTCCCTGTACTCCTTCCTTCCTTCTGTTTCTAATTTTTTCTTCCTTCCCCCTTCCCTTTACTTCACTTCTGCGTTCCTCTCTCCCTGTACTCCTTCCTTCCTTCTTTCCTTCCTTCTTTCCTTCTTTCTTTCCTTCCTTTCCTTCCTCCCTCTCTCATTCCGCCCTTTCTTTCCTCTCTCTTTCTGATATTCTTGCTGGTTTACTTCTACACTTGTGTACAAAGTTACCATTCAGATTGAGGGACGGTTCTCCCCCAGACCCTAAGTTGGGGGTCAGACCATCAGGGAGAAAATCTATCGATGGTATCTGATCTCTAAGAACTGTCATGGATTTGTAGGTGTGCATGTACTATGTGTGTGATTGTGTGTAATTACACACATTTACGTGAGAATCGCATTTTCTGTCTACTACTTTCCAGAGTGATCTGTTAATGAGAAAGTCTTCGAAGTTTTTGTTTTCTATCCAAAACAGAAAAATGAAAGAAACATCAGTGATATGAAAGAATGTCGAGGAGGAGGAGGAGGGGGAGGAAGAGGAGGAAGAGAAAGAAGAGAAGGAAGAGGAAGAACAAAAGGAAGAGGAGGAGGAGGAAGAGGAAAAAGGCCTTGATCTAGTATTCAAGAGTAACAGAAGGATGATTTTCCAGCTCATTTGATAAAACTGCCTCCATTACATCAACAATGAACATTAGATGCAAATTCGGCTTTCTGCCTATGTGTGCAACGTAAGCACACATGTGCAGGGCTTCCTCTGAGTTCCAATTTACACAGGGAAGCAGTCTTTCTAAATTCATATCTCTCTTCTCCTTCCCCATATCAATATAATCCTTAATTAAACACTTCTGTGGCTGTTTTATATTCACTAATGCTCTCTAATATAAAACAAGTTGTCTTCCCCCCAGATCCCCATCGTCTGTTGCCTGAAGCTCATTAGTCCATGTGTTTCTTACTCTGGAGTTTTAAATATTTAACTAGCTAGGATGCGTTCAAGAAGTCTTAACCTTATAATTTGTAATAATGTTGGGATCTCGTTTTTGGAAGATAACGGGTAGGGGGGGATGTATTTAAACGTTGCTTTCTTCTGGACCGGATTGATCAGCTTGTAATCAAGCTAAGAGTCACGAGGGGCAAAACAATATTAGATACCCATTTATTTCACTGCATGAATGGCAAGCGGTGATTGTAGATTTCTTAGCAAAAACTGAACGTCCAAAATATCAGAGGGAAGATTTACCGTATTTTTCAGAGTATAAGACGCACTTTGCCTCCCCCAAAAAGTGGGTGGAAATGTCTGTGAGTCTTATATTCAGAATATTGCAGGGGGGAGGAAGGTTGGTGGGTTCCACCACAAAACCATGCTCGACTAAACCGCGTCCGACTAAACCGCGTAGCTGACGTCATCAACAGGGCGACAACAGCGCAGAGACAGAAGCACACTGTAAAACCTAAATCTAAAATTAACCCCTAAACCTAAACCTAACCCCCCTAAACCTAATCCTAATCCTAAACCTAACCCTAAACCTAACCCTTAACCTAACCCTAAATCTAACCCTTAACCTAATCCTAAACCTAATCCTAACCCTTAACCTAAACCTAAACCTAAACCTAAACCTAACCCTAACCCTTAACCTAACCCTAACCCTAACCCTAACCCTAACCCTAACCCTAACCCTAACCCTAACCCTTATCCTAACCCTAAACCTAACCCTAAACCTAACCCTTACCTTAAGTTGAATCGGCTTGCTTTCAAAGCGCTATTTAAGGCGCCCTTCTTTCTCCGCGCTGGCTGTTGTCGCCCTGTTGATGACATCAGCGACGCGGTTTAATCGGGTGCGGTTTAGTCGAGCTCGGTTTTGACGGGTCATGGGTTGGTGTGGCACCAATCAGCGGTTCTAGAATGGTGGCGGCCAAACCAAACGGGCCATGGCGAAGGATCCGCGGTGAACAGGCTGCGCCAAACAGTCTGCGCCAAATGGACAGCGGTGAACAGGCGGCGGCAGTGACAAACCAGTGGTGGCGAACGAGCCGCCGCAAATTGGCAGCGGTAAATGGGCTATGGCTAACGGGCTGTGGTGAACGGGCAGCAGTGAACAGGCTATGGCAGGGAAGAACAGGCTGCAGCGGCGGCGAATGGGCTGCACCAAATAAGCCAGATGAGTACCGGATGGATGCTGGGAGACAGAGGCAGATTTTTTTCTCTTGTTTTCCTCCCCAAAAGCTAGGTGTGCCTCATAGAGCCGAGGTGGTGCAGTGGGTAGAGTGCAGTACTGCAGGCCACTTCAGCTGACTGTTATCTGCAGTTCAGCGGTTCAAATCTCACCGGCTCAGGGTTGACTCAGCCTTCCATCCTTCCGAGGTGGGTGAAATGAGGACCCGGATTGTTGTTGGGGGCGATATGCTGACTCTGTAAACCGCTTAGAGAGGGCTGAAAGCCCTATGAAGCGGTATATAAGTCTAACTGCTATTGCTATAGTCCAGAGCGTCTTATAGTCTGAAAAATACAGTATGTACAAAGGGTACGGATATCTTCCTGAATAGAATGCCTAGGCCATCATGGTTTCTAGGTTCCATAGAGTAAGATGATGCTCTCCGGAATGTTGCAGAGTTATGGAAAATGTCCCTTGGTGGATAAGGACCAGAAACGGTGTGTAACAAGGAAGCCATTGAAATCCTTGCTTAGAAAGAAATTAGAAAGACAAAACAGAAGGGTAGACACCTTATGTACACTAAAAGAAGGATGTGGAGACTCTGGAAAGAGTGCAGAGAAGAGCAACAAAGATGATTAGGGGACTGGAGGCTAAAAGAGCCAAGGTGGCGCAGTGGTTAAATGCAGCAATGCAAGCTACTGCTAGATCAGCAGTTCAGCGGTTCAAATCTCACCGGCTCAGGGTTGACTCAGCCTTCCATCCTTCCGAGGTGGGTAAAATGAGGACCCAGATTGTTGGGGGCAATATGCTGACTCTCTGTAAACCGCTTAGAGAGGCCTGAAAGGCCTATGAAGCGGTATATAAGTCTACTGCTATTGCTATTGCTATTGCTATAAAACATAAGAAAAACAGTTGTAGGATATGCAACTGAGTATGTCTAATTTAATGAAAAGAGGGACTAGGGGTGGCATGATAGCTGTCTTCCAGGACTCCAGGGGGTTATCCATGGAGAAGATGGGTCAACGTATTCTCCAAGGCAGGACAAGACGTTATGGGTGGAAGGCCATCCAAGACAGATCCAACCTAGAACTAAGGAGAAATGTCCTGATAGTGGGGACAATTAATCAGTAGAAGGAATTGCTTCCAGAGGTTGTGGGTGCTCCATCACTGGAGTTCTTCAAGAAGAGATTGGACAACCATTTATCTGAAATGGTATAGGGCCTCCTGCTTGAGCAGGGGGTTGGACTAGAAGACCTCCAAGGTCCCTTCCAAGTCTGTTCTTCTCTTCTTTCTCTTCTTTTCTCTTCTTTTCTCTTCTTTTCTCTTCTTTTCTCTTCTTTTCTCTTCTTTTCTCTTCTCTTCTTCCCAGATATAATCCCATTTCCATGAAAGGGTCACGAATACCCAGCTAAAAACTGAAAACTATTGTATCCAATGTCTTTTCCCCCGACCCCCTCTGTCTCTCTCTCTCTCTCTCTCTCTCTCTCTCTCTCCTCCCTCCCTCCCTCCCTCTCTCTCTCTCTCTCTCTCTCTCTCTCTCTCTCTGTGTGCACGTGTGTGTCCATATATGAATGAATTGGAAACAGCTGAGAAATTTAAAAAGGTAATTTGTTATGCTTATGTACAGAGCACAGATGAAGTGATCTGCATCTCGGCACCTGGCAGGCATATTTTGGAGTTGGGGGGGGGAAGTTTTAATAAGCACCTAGCACGACAAATCCTGAAATCGTGGGAGGGTGTAGACTTCTGAACTAGGCAAGGATCAAAACAATCGTTGGCGTCTCACCCCCACCCCACCCCGTCCACCCCCAATTGGAGTTTGAAACTACAGTTTCTCCTTGTCTATCTGGGGGCAAAAATCGAGGCTCTTGTCCCCTTGCACGAAATATTCGAAGTAGCCAAAACTTTGGTAATAGCGATCAGATAACAAGAGGAATATACTTTTTTTTTTTTTGCCCATTACATGAGCAAAAACTCCCTTTGAATGGGTTCTGCTTTATTCACTTTCAAGGGGTTAAACAACCTATTTACTGAGTTGTGTGTGATCTGAATCCCCAAAGGCTGGGGGGGGGGGAAGGGTTAGCCAGAAGGGCGGGGCAGAAAGGGGGGGGAGGCGGGAAACGAAGGAAGAATAGATTGCTTTAGGTTTGGTTTTTTTGGGGAGGGGGGATTGGCGCAAAGAGACTTCTCTCTTTGGCCTGTTGTTCCTTCTGTTGTGTATATCCATGACAATCATGTCGCCCCTTTTCTTTAAAAGAAAGAAAGGAAGAAAAGGAAGAGAGAGAGGGAGGGAGAGAGAGAGAGAGAGGGAGAGAGAGAGAGAGAGAGAAGGCTTCTGTAATTCCCAATCTTGACGGGCCATTTCAAGCCAGCAAAGGGCTTTATTTATGTGGTTTTGAAAGAGTTGTGTGAAGGGCCCACTTTAGCAGGTCACACTGCTTTCAAAAGGACTTAGATGCGGAGGCGCTGATCAATACCTCTATCACGTTCTAATAGACTGACATGAGCATTGGGCCTGAATGGCTGGGGGTGGGATGGAGGGGAGGGAGGGGGAGAAACAGGGAGGTGGTGGTGGGGGGAGTTTGAGAGAAAGGAGGACTGGAAGGTAGGGGGTGGTTGGTGGAGAGGGAGAGGGAGGGAGAGAGGAATGCCACCACCATGTCCTAAATTGGATTGATGCACAATGCCTGGAAGGCCAATTGACTGGTGCGAACCCCCCCCCCCGCTCCTTCTTTTTTTTTTTAACTCTTCTTAAACCAGCACAGCACAAAGAAGAAGCCGTGGGAAACTTGGCTGGGGGTGGGGTGGGGGTGGAGGAGAGGAGAAGATCCATTTTCATGGACCATATGGAAATTTGGTGTTGCGTCCCGAGAACAGGGCCCGATCGACGTGACCTTAGCTGCGCATTTGTGTAGAGTGAATGGTAAACAGAGCAAAAGCACTGGGCTCCCTTGACCCTTAGCATATGGAAGGCCATCCGAAAGAGACTTCGCTTTTATGTCTGCAGTGTGCATCCACTTTCCCTTGGTAACCCCAAGAGGAAAGAGAGAGGGGGGGGAATCTCGCAAGATTTGTTAATGAATTGCTCTATTGACTTGTATCTGTGCTTGCTTGATTAGAGGAAGGGGGGGAAACACTTAAAAAATGCTTTTGCTAGGAGGGCTGGGATCACCGGTCTTTTGTTAAGAAGTGGCATCAGTAGGAGTGGTTTCAATTAATAGTTTGGGCAGTTTGAAGCATCTTTTCAGTATTTGCTCTAGCTCAAGCAGCTCTTTAGTCCTTCTTTGTTCCTTCCTTCCTTCCATCCATCCCTCTCTGTCTTTTCTTCTTTCTTCATCCCTCCCTCCCTCTCTGATTCTCCTTCCATCCTTCCTCTTTCATCCTTCCTTCCTTCCTGTCTTTCCTTCCTTCCTTCCTCTTCCTTCTTCCCTCTCTGTCTTTCCTCTTTCATCCCTTCCTCCCTCCCTCTATGTCTTTCCTTCCTTCTTTCATCCCTCCCTCCCTCTCTGATTTTCCTTCCATCCTTCCTCTTCCTTCCTCCCTCCCTTCCTCCCTGTCTTTCCTTCCTTCGTCTTTCTTCTTCCCTCTCTGTCCTTCCTTCTTTCATCCCTTCCTTCCTCTTCCTTCTTCCCTCTCTGTCTTTCCTTCTTTCATCCCTCCCTCCCTCTCTGGATTTTCCTTCCATCCTTCCTCTTCCGTCCTCCCTCCCTCCCTCCCTGTCTTTCCTTCCTTCCTCCTTCCTTCTTCCCTCTCTGTCTTTCCTTCTTTCATCCCTTCCTCCCTCCCTCAATGTCTTTCCATCCTCCTCCTTCCCTCCCTCTCTCAGCAATATATGACTGCACTTAATTTCAACTTTAGAACCCCTAAACTCTAACCATTGATCTTATCTTCATTCAAATATAGAGCAGTCTTCTCAACATGGTGCACGGGTTCCAAAAGATACACTAAATTTCACGAATCGATTCTGGCGTACTGTTGCGAACTGGGTGAAACCTACCCTTGCCTTTGTCCAACTTTTGCTATGTAATTTGCTACGTCAAACAGAGGTCATCTACAAGCTAAGGATGACAAAATGCAATTTTGGGGGTACAGAATGTCAAATAATACGGATTAACAGAGTTGGAAGGGACCTTGTAGGTCATCTAGTCCAGCCTCCCTCTTCCCAAGCCGGATACCCTACACCATTTCTGACAGATGGCAGTCCAGTCTCTTCTTGAAAGCTTCCAGTGATGAAGCTCCAAGACCTTCCGAAGGCAACTTCTGTTCCATGGGTGGATTGCTCTCACTTTTTTCCAGGTTGAATCTCTCCTTGTTCCGTTTCCATCCATTATTCCTTGTCTGGAATACAATATATTGGGAGAAACTATTGCAAAGCACAGACCCCCAACAGTAGATCTGAGAGCATTCTATTTCTTTTTCATGGCAGGATATAACAACACAAACTTACTATAAATTTAAATGTGAACTTCAACCCAAACAACTGCAAGCTACTTCTGTCAAACTTGTAGGTGAAAAAAATTAGACATTTAAGGTAAAACAAAAGTGGACAGATTGACTGTTCATTATGAATGCACATGAAGGGGGAATGAGGGGTGGGAACAGAGAAGGGGATTGCACTCCAACAGAGAGTGTACATTTGGTGAATAAGATCAACATTCGCTCAGCTGACTCCCTTGCATAAATAATAATCCACTCCAATATTTATCCAAATAAATCAATACCATCACCTTGATGCCATTGTCCAGAAGAGCTATATTAGAAAAAATGGATCGTGAAAG